>NW_026623562.1:156603-220267 GCF_030028575.1 Malurus melanocephalus
AAAAAATGTATCTAGACACATTTATAAAGGTAATGTTTCTTTCATGGAAGGTGCAAAGGATGCTGAAGCACAAGCCCAGCATCTTGGTGCTGGTATTACAGGAACACTCTTGGGAAGTAAATTTAGAAAGATTTATTTTACTTTTTTTGTCTCCTGGTCCTGAAGTTTGAAGACCAAATACTATTAGTATTAGTGGAGAGCAGACTTCAGGAAGAGCATTATCACAAATACTAGGCTTTACTGTCACAAATAAAGRCTTAAAACTTTAGGGGGATTAAAAGCTGGCTACTAAACAAGTGCTGATAGCTCTCTGTGTTAGAAAAATCCTTGGACACTGCTTCTAAAAAATTTACTGTGTTGAGTAAGGTCRAGTAATGTGGCTTATGCTCAAGGAGGGCAATTATTGCCACACCATCCTCTATAACAGTATTTTTGTTGGACCTGAAGAAAGATTTATACAGTATTAACTATATCTGCCTCATTCCCAGTAACAGTAACAAGAAATCAGACTCATTGTCTGACAATTATAATTATTTACATCTACTACATGTAGACATAAAACTGTTGTTCTCCAATRAGACTATAATAGAGCTGTAGGAAATAAATGAGGATTGGAAGATACAAGACAAATGAAATTAAGATTTATAAATTCTTAGTTCTTATTYTTTGAATATTTCTTTATTCCCCACCAAGAACTTCACATCACTGAGAAGACATGACAAGTAGTACCATCACCTTGAAGGAGGTGAGAGTGGCCTCATTTCCATTTGTGCATCTAGTCTGCTTTCCCTCTGCTCCATATACAGTCAGTGTTTAAGCCATGTAAGCCTACATGAACAAAAACACCTCTCTCTAGAGAGGCAAGCGATTGTGAACACATTCCTTTTCTGAGACTTYGAGAGGAAAGCACAAACCACCCAGGAACAAGAGAAATTCCTCCTCAAGACATCAGCAGGACTCTCATATACTGCACATTATAACTAGCCTAACAGATGGAGGTCTCTGTAAGCAAGAGGAGAAAAAGAAATAATATGCTTGTAATAGGACACAATTTAATGGACTTCACTGGTCTCCTGTTACGACCATTGCTTCTTTTACAGCTGCAACTGTGGAAGAGCAGTGTTAAGCACATAGGTGGTCTTCCAGTACTCTTGGCTGAGATAACAGGCAATAAAGAGGACACCTTGAAGTTTCAATTTTCAAGAAATTCCACTGTGTATTTGGATTACTATCAAATTAGAAACTAGGACACTCATGCAGTTCTCAGTGAGGTTTAAAACAAAACCTAAACCCCTATTATTAGTTTCTGCAGAAGCCTCAAATGCCTGCTGGAAATCTGACTTATAACTTCCTTTTTTCCATAAAATATCCCCTGTAGTAACTTATTTTCTTGAGAACTTTAGAAATGTATAGGCAAGGTTATGCAACTCAATCTCTCTCCCAGAATCAAGCATTACAAAGAGAATTAAACAGTTTAATGTTCATCCAGAAAGGTAAATCATCAGGCACAGCAGAGAGCTCCTATGGGAGCCATGACAACACATCAATTGTAAAGCAATTGGGAAAGTCACCGGGTATAAAAGTCACATCAGGAATCACCAACACAACCAAGCTGTCTGTACTTTACCTTTTCCAGACTGAGTATCAAACTATCTTCAGRCAGGCTGATACCCTAAGGGGACTGAGTTATTGTCCAATCACTAGATTCTAATGGCTGACATTTTACTTACGGATGATCAAGCTTCTCCTAAGGAGAAGCATGTAACTTAGGGGACTGGGATAAGGGTCACGTCAATTTTCACAAAGACAGAGTTTGTTGTCCTGAGAGTTCAAGCTGGTGTCCAAGTTACATAAATTGTGCAAGGCTCCTCATCTCTCATGGCCAGCAGGACTAAAGCTGTCCAGGCTCTGGAATGTTTTCCTGCTCCAAAATATGATATGATTCAACTGACATGCTCTGACGGTATTCAGAACACTGAATAAGTAATTCAGTTAGGGAGGGAAATGCCTGCTGCATTGTTGTGATTTTTCTGGCAAATTGAGCAAATTGAATAAAGCATTTGCAGACAAATTTCACAAAGGAGTGCAAACTTTAGTCCTAGTGTCAGAAAAAGGTTTTTTGCTGAGAAGTAACAGCTGAGCTGCTGCATTAAAATGTGACATGATCTAGGTTTGAGAGGGGTAAAGATGGCATTTTTAGATACTAGCAACTGCTGCTATTACATAAAGTCCGAGATCAAGAAGAACTAAAATTATACTTTCAGTATAGAAGCTGAAACTGCTCATTTCAAGAAAGAAAAATGTTTTCCTTAAAAAAAAAAAAGCCTTACAATTGAGGCTTTTAAATTAATGTTTAAATCAAGGAGAAATAAAAAAAAGAAAAATACTTGGTTTTTCTAGATTTAAAACATGGTTGAGGTACCACAGAGAAGGGAGGTAGGAAAAAGCCAGACACGTAGAAATATAAAAATGCGTCTACAAYAGAATAAAGGAAGATGTGTATATAAAGTCTCAAAGCAAGAGAGAAGAAAACCATAAATTGTGCTGGAAAAGAAGGATGCATAAATAGAGACATTTGGTTCTAAAAAAAAAATCTCCATTTTTTTTCTCAGTATGAACTTGAAGTTCTGAACATTTTAGCTAGATGAAACTAGGATGCAGCATCCATTGAATACTGGGATATCTAGATATCCTATTATATTTTTAGTTTTAATATTAAAATTTCTTCACTGAAAAGTTACCACCCTGAAGTTACCAATAATTACTTTATTAAGTCATTGAGGCCCATATTTTATAACAAAATTCCTCTGGGTAAATAAATGTTGACAACTGCTGCACTATTGACAGTAATGAGAGTCTGAGGAGAAGAAACTTGAATATGTAACTTSAAAGAAAATATTTATACACTCGAGGTTATGGAAACAAGGACCAGCCCAGGACCTGCAGAAGTACATGTCACAGTGGATAATAGAAGATTATGAGAGAGAAACCCTCAATTCTCAATTTCAGAAGTGCTCACTGGGACTCATGTGGGTTTCTGCCAGACCAAATGGCAATATACAGCAAACAGACACTTTAGGAAATAATTAGGAAAAGAAGAGTAACAATATCCCCTATCCAGCTTAACCTGATCTCCCTCATCTGCATGAAGTTTACTGTCTCGCTCCACACTGATTAATCTCAGCTAGTTAAGTCTACGCAAAGCATGGTAACTTGCAATTAATGGTAGATAAAATCATGCCTAAGCAGTCCAAATTTAGCTAACATGCTATTATCAATCCTCTTGAGTAATGATCTATTGGGTCTGTGATCACCTCTTTACCCACTGTGTTTGTTCTTTCCCCTTGCTTGCCTTTTTGGTTTTTTTCAGTTTTCTTTCATGCTGCTCCTTTGGCACAGACTTTAATTCCCCCTCTGATCAATTTGGGATTCATAAGTCACTAAGTACACTCTTGGAAACATTATCTCCAAGGGATGATGAAGCACTTCAAGGGATGATGATTACAGCAGCACATCATTTTCTCCTGCAGTTCCGTGACAGTGAGTGCTGTCACACCACACAAACAGCGGGGCAAATACTGACTTGCAACGAACATGGGGAACGACTTCTTTCTGTGCGCCTTCCTCCAGTCCTCCAGACTTTAAACTGACATTGCCCTTTTTCATATGAAAAGATCAACAGCAGCTCCTCTGGARCTGAACACACGGTTTTGAATAGAACCTGGTTCTGCCCATCTTTTAGGAGAGGAGTGGTATTTTTGGGTGGCAGATTGTTGAGCATTATGCATTTCTGAGGGGAACCTGACCTGAAGGGGTATGTGCCAGTCACAGCTGTGTAGCTCCCACTTGCTGAAGCAGAAAATTGTATGTGGGAAATTTATGTGTGGGATAAGTAAAGAATGCAGAAGAAAGTATTGCTTAGTGTTTTTTTTCCATAGTACTGAACTGGATTTTCGCATTCATAACAAGAGTACCATTTTCCCTCATCRTAAACGACCCATCAGCACCAACTGCCTCGGATCCACTCAGAATATCTTTTCTTCCAGCTGATTTTCTACAGAAATCAATTTGACCCAACAGTCCTGCCTATCAGACCTCCCAAGTCACAAATTTTGAACCTCACAGCCATGTGCAACACATTTTCAGTAACAGGAGAAATCTCTAAAGATAATTCAATTCCTTTTGGTTTGTAAAAAAAAAAGGTTCATGTAGGGAAGAAGTAGTCAATTTGAGACTCCCATGAGAGAGAAAAAAGGCTGAATGCAGTCTGTGGGGAAAAACTGGATGTGACAGATTGTTGGAATTACAGCAATGCAGGGAATTAGTCGGAATCCAGACTTCATTACTCCAACTCCTCACGAAATAACTTGTTTACCTACACATTACAAGTGTTATTTTTTAAATTTGTATTTTTTTGCCATTCTCCTATAATAACTTTTTTTATTTATATCTAATATATCTAAGCCATKCTTCATCATTTCAGGAACTGAATCTATCACCTGTTGTCAAAACAAGTGTATCAGAGCTGTTWTTCAGTGGACTCTGTTTTGCAAATACTTTCTTTTAATTGAATTGCAGCTATCAAAGGCACAGGAATGATACGATAAAAGCAAAAATTTTGTAGTAGAGTCTAGATTTGTATGAGTGTTTAATTGCAATTTTCTTACATCTTTCCTCTAWACCTTTTCCTACCATGAATTGCTTAATGATTTAGCTCTTTTCCTAGGAGCTCTGAATGAAAACATTTGAATACATTTTCGGAGTTTCCCTTGAAGAGGCAAGGACATTTCTTAGTGAATGTGCAAAAGAGTGCTGTATGTAGTTATGACACTGTGAAGGTAGGGGCAAGAAAAACAGAGAGGGAGAGAAAGGGGGAGGTGGAAGGAACACTTTCACCAAGAAAAGCTCAAAAATCATTTTACTTCTTAAAATGCAACTGAAATACTTTAAGAACTGAGAGACATTGTATTACTGATTATTTATTTGAGATTGAGGAATCTAATACACCTACCTTAGGGAAATAAAAAAATCCACAGKTTTTTTTCCATTTAAATCAAAGTTTGGATGTATTACTTTTGGTATTACTAATTCTGAAGAAGTTAATTARACCACAAGTTTGTTGGTCCTCACTGATGCAGAGACTTCTTGTAGTTTATAAAAATCTGTGTGTCATGCTATTTATTAGGATTAAACAATAATTCAAGCTGTATTTATCTTTAGGACACAGTGGAAAAACACCTTTTGTTTTCAGTCTCAGAGGTGCACTTCTAACAAGAGGGCAATCCTAAAAGCCAGATGTGGTATAATGAGTTCTTTTTACAGACCAGTGCTTGATTATCAAAGACATCCTGTAAATTAAGCAATGCAAACAAATTTAAAACCAGACATGGGTGTACACGCAGCTTTCTATTCTTTCTCAGATAAAATTCTACAAATCATCCTATGGAGTAAGTAAATGGGTCTGAAAATAATCACATGTTGCAATTTCTTAGCACTTACTCAGAATTACTTATTTTTGAAGAGCAGTGCACTGTTTTCATTCTGGTTGCTGAATACAAGCCTGGGATAAAACTGCGTTTATATRACGCACACCTTACCTGTGTCTCTGGGATGATGGGACTATCTTCAGGAGAAATTCTAAACAAGGTGGATAAAGGCGATGACACGATAACAGGGTTTGGCCTTACAAATCCACTTAGATCACAGCTAGGAATGTCATTCTCTTCCTTCTTCATGACAAGGGTATCCATGACATAAAAGACATTCCAGGGAATCCATACTGTGTGATACTGTGTCAGGAACGGTGATCGCTCAAACACCAGTGTCAGAGAGGCACCACCATTTGCTACCAAGTCAAACCTAGAAAAAAAGCCAAAGAGGGCTAGCTAGTCAGAAAATTCCCAAAGCTATCCACAGGTTCTGTTTTACTGATTGATTCTTCATTCCATTGTACTGCTCTGAGTGCAGAATGGCTCTACTGGGAACAATGGAGAAATCAATTAAATTATATTACATTATACTGAACAGAGAGAACAGAGAGTTTGGGATTCTGCGTTTAAATTAAGCAAGTCCTTTTACTTCTAAAGTATATAATAATCGGCATGTTTTGCAATTTAAAAATGTACAAAGTGCAGCTTTAGTCAATCAGTTTCCTAATGTCTTTTTTACCCATTATTTTATTATTATCTCAGTTTTACAAGCAGCTCTTCAGTAACACCTGGGCTGCCTTTATGACTTAAAAGTGCTTCAAAAGGAACTTACATTCCGTCCTGGCGAGTGATTGTATATCCATAGTCTGGATAGTGTAGAAAGGAAACATTGACTCCAATGAGTGGTGTTCCATCAGCAGTTAACACTTGGCCTCTTATGACAGATGCAAGACTATAAAAAAGATGCCGCATCAAATCACAAGTTTGCATTTTTTTCTTTTTTTTGCATGAATAAAAGCTAGTGAAAGAACACACACACATCCACCTCACCACCCACCCACCCATGTCTACATGCTATCAACTATCATCTAAAAAACATTCCTCAGACTCTAACCCTTTTACAAGTTCACATAATTTGCACTATATAAACAAATGCCTCAAACTATGCAGATAACAATTTTGTTCCAGTATTGTTGATTTTACATTGGTTTATTTTGTCTGTACTGAGTTACTAAGACCAGAAATTAACTGAAGAATTTTAAGAACTTATAAACTCTCTATGTTCTCACTGTAAGTCATACTTCTGGCAGGCTCTTAAAGAAAAACGCACTTTTCAATTAGTATCAAAGCAATCTGTAAAACTGCAGGGACTATGAAGTACAAAATTTAAAAGAGCAATAAGGAACATTGGTGCAACAACTTTTAATCAACTGCTGTGCCCAAACACATTAATGCTGTTAAATTACTGCAAACGCAGTAGTTCTAGTGTAAATCATCTTCTTTCACTCAGTAAGATCCCAGACACCTGCTTCCTGTTACTGGCTTATTTTCAGGTCATTACTGCTTCATAGAGCACCAGTCAAATAGTTTATGCAATTATACCATCGCGCACTTAACAGTTCTATTACATTAATTCATAATTTMTATTATTTAGTGAGCTCAGTTTAAAAAGTACAGCTTTGCTTTTCCTTCTGAAGTGTTTTCATTGCTTTGATATATTTCCAACTGTGCTAGCCCAAATCAACTGGTTAAATAAAGATTTATTTAATCATTAATGAAGTGCCCTGTTAGAATACAGACACTAAGCATGGCAAGTGCCTTCTGTAACCTAGTGGCACCAGTAAGTTGAATTTTGCAGGAAATGAGSCAAAACAAACCATTTGATATATTAAGAGAAAAAGGTCTTTTCTCAAAATCCACACCATGAAATTTGCAGTGACAGCAGTTCTTCTGCTCACATGAATCTCACACTCTTCAGTTTTTTTCGTGTTCACAGGTACAAGATGAGGCATGCTCACCTCTTATTAAAAGGGCTTTCCCCAGGTATGACATGGGTGCTGTCTGCTCCGATGAGAAAACTGATCCGGTCATAAAATGCTTTGGCAGCTTGCTGAGATGGCGACTGTTGGCTTTGGCTGATGATATCTTGGGGATCAGGTAGTCCACGACAATAAGGCTGGTTTTGGCAAGAACTCTGCAAACAGCAGTCAGGATCCATACAGTCAACTAGCCCATCTGTTGGGAGAAAGTCACACAAATGAACAAACTCTTCCTCCTGCTCCTGAGCCAGCCAGCAGGGAGATTAAAAAAATTCTGTAGTATGAAAGAATACTCATAATTAAGATTTTAATGAATTCACTTTCAATTAAATAAAGAGAGTTTGTTTCCACTGAGTTCTAAAACTCCCATGGAAATCCATGCAAGTTGAATATACTCAGTATCATGTAAAAAATGAACCTATTTATTCAATCCTTTTCTAAAAACATGTTGAACAAACCAGAAAATAAAGGCACTAAGCCTCTGCATACACTGTTAACTTATAAATATTAAACATTTTAGGTGGGCCTAATTAGCTTTTATGCGAGGTTATTTGGCTTGCTAGAGAAAAGAAGCAAGTAACTCCCACTGTGCTGTTTTCCTCAAGTTTTTTTAGCACATCTAAGCTGAAAGTAGCTTTAAATATTTCACAACATGTATCAAGGTGGATTCCTTTATACCTTGGCAGAAAGATTTTGTTGGTAGTGGCAAAGGCAATTTCTACAGGTTTTTTACATGAAAATGTATGAGAGAACAAAATCTGTATTTAAGATTTAAATTTTATTCTGAATAAACTGGTGGGAAAAGCTGACCGGTATAAACAAGATTTAAACACATGGTTGCTTTTATGCTTATRTGCTGAAATATTCCCATATGTGGAGCATTAGATCTGTCACATCACTGGAAATCTAATTTGGTGAAAGATTAAAATCAAGATCAAATTGATAACTACTAATTTGCTGTAAGTAAAGTCATAAGGAAAATGAGCCTGGAAATGTCAGCTACAGAAAATTTCTAGACGAATGTAATCTGGTATCAGAGCTGATAATTGTTTCCCCAAAAGAACAGCAAGACTGAAATAGCTCAAACATTTTATTATTCCATTTAGATTAGAGAGGGAGCTTGCTTGCCGCACTGAACCGAAAAATGTACCAGTGCAGCACTCGGAGGAAACCCATGAATGCTTATCTCACAAAAGAATCTGTCTTTAGAGTAAAATTTCTTTCTGAAGGGAAAATGTCATCCATTTTTGTTCAATTGTATGTTGAAAGAGAGTAAACAGAGATCTTCTGAAGGTATTTTTCTGAGTATCGCTGCGCTACGTCAATCAGTTGGAGGACTGGCAAAATAGTAAAGGACTCAGATTTCTGTTCTTTTGAACATCTAAAATTCTTATTTAACTTGGCTGACTTTGAAATCAGTTCGGGGAAAATAAAAAGGATGCAAAAGGAATCATTAAGTATATTAAAGTTTAAACTTTTTTAAGGGACAAGATAGAACATTGATTTTTCCTGGGATGAGGATATGCYAGAGGGTCATGTTGCCATTCAGGCAGACACATTTCAGGCTGGAAAAATGGGCTGACAGGAACCTCATGCAGTTCCACAGTGAGAATGTTCCACCTGAGGAGGAACAACCCCCTGCACCATAAAAAAGCTTTGGGACTCCTGGACACAAAATTCACGTGAGCCAGCAACATTTCCTGGCAGCAAAGAAGGTGCCAATGCCATCCTGGGCTGCATTAGGAGTGTTGCCAGGTCAGGTAGGGTGATCATTCCCCTCTGCTTAGCACAGTGAGGCCACTCCTGCACTCACAACTCTGTGTGCAGGCTGGGCTTTCTGGTACAAGAAACATGGACATGCTAGAAAAAGTTCAGTGAAAGACCATGAAGACTGTTAAGGGCTTGACAGATCTCTCTCACGTGGAAAGGCTGAGAGAGTTGAGACTGCTGAGCCTGGAGAAGAGAAAGCTGGGGGTTAGGATCTCATCAATGTGTATAGACACCTGATGGGAGGGTGTAAAAAAGTCCACCTACCAGTGGTGCCCAGCAAAAGGAAAGAGGCAATGGGCACGAACTGAAACACAGGAAATTTGGTCTACACAGCAGAAGRCCTTTACAGTGAAAGTGGCTGGATAGTGCAAAAAGTTGCCCAGGGAAGTTGTGGAATCTTTATCATTGGAGACATTCCAAACCCAACTRGGCAAATTCTAAGCACATTCTGAGCAACCTCCTCTAGCAAATCCATCTTTGAGCAGGGGGTGGGACTATGATTTCCAGATGATTTCCAGAGGCCTTTGCAACCTCAAATAGTCTGTGACTCTAGTGATTTTCGAGTATCATTCTTGTAAAATATGAAACCCTWTCCTAGCTGAAGTACTGATCTCCCTTGTTGGTTTTAAATCCAGAAGCCTGGATCAGTGTCAAAGCTGGGGGCACTGATGGTTAAAAGAATAGTTTTGGGGTTTTATGTATCTGTATGGTCCCCCATGCAATATCTGGTGCAGTTGCCAAAGAAATGCTCGAATTTCTCCATTCATCTTTGTTAGTTTATACAAAGCAAATGTACATCTGGAGTATAGTCTGCAGGTCATAAAACTGCATGAGATTGACATCTTCTGAACTAATCAGCTGGAAATGCATTTTTACAAGCCTCTCCACTAACATCAATCAGAGAACGAATCTCATTTTCACCACCCGAGATACAGGGATATGCTGTTTGTTATTTTCCTGTGGAGTTTATCAGTAACTTGCCCAGGCGAGTGACGGATGGTTATGAATCTGGCTCCTTATAACTTGAGAAAACATTTTTCATTCTTTCTCTGTGCTTATATGGCTAGAGCTATCTAGTACTGCTAAGTCAAGTACTCTATTGCACTGTGTGAAGCAGAGTAAAATTTCCTTTCTGAAATAGCTCTGTGAAATTATTGATGAATTTTGGTTAGACTGAAAAATATGAGACTTAGCTCAACACTGCCTTGTCAGTTATATCACTCAAATATGACAGTGAAATTATAAAGAAAATAGAAACTCCAGCAGGCAGCTGGACAGTCATTATCAGTCTCAGAAGGCTATTTATATTTTCTTGTTCTAGATGTAAGTGGCTCTGTACACCACAGATGTAATGACTACTTTACTGTTTTCTTCCTCAGAAGCTAAACCCTAGCTGTAAAAATCTTGACTAAAGTTACTTTTACCTTGGTTGCAAAATGCACTGAATTGCAATGGACCATAGGCTGTTGATAAAATAGCTTAATTGGAGAGATTAATAAAATCACCAAAACTTTGCTCTTGCGAGACCCTCCCTGGAGTTCTGCGTCCAGGTCTGGGGTCGCCAGCGTAAGAAGGACATGGATCTGATAAAGTGAGTCCAGAAGAGGCCAGGAGATGACTGGGGGCTGGAGCACCTCTCCTGTGATGGCAGGCTGAATGAGTTGTGGTTGTTCAGCCTGGAGAAGAGATGACTCCCAGGAGACCTTGTAGAATCCTGCAAGCACCAAGAGAGGGCCTGCAAGAGCTGGAGAGGGACTTTTGATAATGGCAGGTAGCAAAGGGACAAGGACGAATGGCTTTAAACTGAAAGAGGGCAAGTTTACAATAGATATAAGGAAGAAATTGTTTACTGTGAGGGAGGTGAGGCATTGGAACAGGTTAGCCAGAGAAGTTGTGGATTCCCCATCCCTGGAAGTATTTATCATGTTGGACGCTGCTTTGAGCAAATTGGTGTAGCAGAAAGTGTCCCTATTTGTGGCAGGGGAGGTGGAACTAGATGATCTTTAAGATCACCTTCAACCCAACCCATTCTAAGATTCTGTGATTAAATGAAAGGAGTCAAAAGACAGAGGACCCCCATAATGCATGACTGAAAAATAAGATGTATCTGTGTGACTGTTTGCTTTTGAATGGAATAAAGCTGTTGGATGGAAGAAAACTAGAGGGACAAAGTAAGCCCTGGGCACAAGGTCTGCCAGTGTCAAGCGGAAATGGCAGCCAAGGATCTATATATATCACATTCTTGATAAATAAGTTGACTATATATTTAGGCAACAAAAATCTCCAATATGTGAAATTCAGTGCCTACACAGGAAGAATACAGTTTTGGACCTGTGATGCTGGCCTGCCCACCAGGACAGTTTTGGTGACTGGCAAATTAACGAAAGAGACAAGAAAGTTAAAAATATTAGGAAACCTCAGTTATCCTCACATACCTCAATTTTGCAACAGGCTATAATGAATGGACGCAATCACGGACACCAAAATAACTGCTTGTATGAACAGATGGTCAGAAAAGACACAGAAACACAGCTTTTTATTTATTCCTTAGAAATGGGCAAGGACCTTGTTCAATGTTACTACTGCAGTATSTCTACAAGCATACCTACAGTGTAATACAATTCAGCTTTCCTTCTGAATGAGGAAGCCTAAAATATAAAATGTGGGGCTCTAAATGAGTTCTCACTCCAGAAAGTGGAGTGGAGCCACTGTGGAAAAATCCCATGGATATTATGAACCCAGCACTCACAAGTAACCAAAGATGGAAACAAAAAGCTGAAGAATAATAGGAATTGCTGGAGCATAAACCAGAGAACATGAGCATGCCACAGTATCACTCCTAGCTCAATTAGAACACTTCCTGAGATTTCCTTAGCTTAGGTTATCTTTGCACTTAGCACCTCTTCTGACATTCAAAACATTCTGTGCAAGGAATTTCTTACTTTAATTAGCAGCCTGTWACTATACGAAAGAAAATATAAGCTYACATCTACCCTATTATAATGTTTTGCTAAGCAATTGCCATTAGCCACTATCAGAGAAGAGGTCCTGATTTAGGCAATCTTTAGGCTGAATTTGTACTACCCTGTTACAATGTTTGCCAGGAACATGCTGTCCTGGACTCTGCAAGTAATTCAAAAATAAGAAGTGCTAAGCTGACTTTGCTTTATTATAGTATTTATTTCCATTTCAGAAAAAAAAAATATTAATGATCCCTTAACTCGTGCTTGCGGAAACCTGCAACTACTCTAAATAATTAGATAGGACCTAACAAAAAGGAAACATAGCTAAGGAATCTGTTCAGTAAGGACTCATCTAAACTAAAGAGTAAACAGCTTATTCTTCCAACAGTGATAACAAAACATGGCCCACTTTGTTGAAGTATAATAGTGATACATTTTCTTCCCCAAAAATTTAGGCTTATTCCACCCACAGACAGCTCTGACTTCCCTCTCCTCACAAAGCCATTAGGAGTTGAATTCAGGCTAAGAGTTACTTGCTGCACTTTCCTTGTGGGCTGCTAAAATGTAAAGAAAAATCAAAATCAAACACAGGGGAAAATAAAGAGTGAGCCTTAAAGAGAATGGAAATGATTTGCAAGACTCTGAGAAATCTGAATTGAAAGGAAGATAAGCAATAATCATCCCATCATATGTCAACAGTATCTAGAAGGGAAAATACTCAGGTATGCCTTGATGCTGTTAGGATTTCCCATGGAGAGTATTTCCATTGGAATCTTTAGGATGCTCATGTTCACAGAATTTGAATAATCAATCTCAAGAACAGCTAAGAATCAAAGAAACAGCTGACACTTTTATTAATTAACTGYGCTCTTATTAATATATGAAATATATTCTACCCAGTGTAAGATAAAGCATAAACATTAATCACAGCATATCAAATAGACAACAACTGAGATAACTTTAATTATATAACCACTGAGTCTAGTGAGATGTAGATCACACTACCCGCAGTCATACTATAAATTCAGCACAAGTGCTCAGATAACCTAATCTCTCACAATAAACAAACAGAGCAGAAGAATACTTGTGCCATTCCCTGTAGCTGTCTGAAATTTTAATGGCTTGCTTGGAGATTACTGGATTGATTGCAGGTATTCTTGGAATGGGAAGAAATACTGCTCTTTCCAGATGGGTTATAAAGGAGACTCTCTTTCCCTAGTTTTGTTAGGTATACTTCTATTTTGAATTTGATTTCATTGTTAAATTTTAACCCTTCTCCTCAGCCACAGTCAAAGACTGAAGTGAATATGCTCTGTACTGAAGCGCTGGCATTACAATAAGAGAAATCCCATTGACAAATAGCATTATAGAGGTCTATCATGGCAAAACAAGTGCTTGGCCAATCCCTTCCTCATGCACAGCTACATAATAATGTCGGTAAAGGCAATAATGAAAGAAGAAACGAGAGAGAAAAGAAAGCAACAACATACCAACATTAGCTTTTTTTCCTCCCAATATTGTTCTTTTTTTTTTAAGTCATCTTGTTAGATTATTCTGCTCCATTTCTTTGTTTTCCCCATAAAAAGCTATTATTATTTTCAGTCTGAAGGAGCAAATTATTTTCTCGTGTTCCATTTAAATGCATTCCTGTTCACCTTCTTGTTCCTCCTACTGCTCCCTTATCTGCTCCTGACCATTTCTCTGATATGTCACTTCCTTATATGGTCTTTAACATTTACTGAATCTGTTTTAGTCTATTATTGGGCTTTCAATGTCTTTCCCCATTTATTTCCCTACACAATCTATTTTCTTCTCCAAGCTGTTTATCCTTCCACGCAGTTTCTCCTTCTTCTTGCTTTGTCTCTTTTCATGTTTGCAGGTTTCTCTTTTTCCCTTATCTCTGTAATTCCCTGACGCACCTGAACTTTATTCCCCAAACAAGCACATCTCCGTGTGGAATCTGTGTCTGACTGTTTAGGCTCCTAAATACAGAAAACTGACTCAAAATACATAATATGTAATGGAGAAGGATGACAAGCCAAATGACATGTACGGTAATGAACAGGAGCATTCAACTGTGTTATTTGTTTTCCTCAGGAAGTAAATGCTGCTGTTGTTTATAGTTTGTGATGTCTAAGATCCCAGCTGCAGTAGGGATATGAGAGCAAAGAGTCAACCAGCAATTCCAAAGGCATATGCAGTTTAAAGCGGAAAGACAAAGTCCCAGATGACTTTATCATCATGCAGAGGCCCGAATGAAGTTTTTATCTCTTCTCTAATCTAAAGGTGTTAAGCAAAAAGAATTGCTGAGCGAAGGGGAAGAAAGACAGACAATAAAAGCATTATGCTGATCTAATATTTGACTGCATTCACATTTACTCTTGTTTTTGTGGGGTTTTTTTTTTTAATGTGATTCTGGAATCATGCTAAGTCACAGCCCCTCTAGATTCTCCAGACTACAACAATAATCGTAGATTGATTCCTTAAGTTGGCAGTCCTGCCTACATCTCATTGCACATTGTTACCTGTCACCTGAATGACAGACTGTGGAAAAGTAAGACAAAAAGAAAAAAAAGACTTCTGGGAGCATCCTGTCAGTTATCTGAGCATTCACAGGCTATGGAGAGATAAGATCACTGTGGGCTGGGCAACCAATTATATCCAGCAGTCGTATCATAGTTCAAAATGTAAGCTCCCAGTTTGACCTGTTCTCTTGGGACAATTTCCCTGTGAGGTCACTGAAATTTTGAACTCCTTTCTTTTTTTCCCCTTTACTAAAGTTTACTGAGTTGAAACTGTTTTATTCCAGTATAAAAGCACACTTCAGGGAAAAAGGTGACACACATATTTTGCTAAGTACACATCTCACCAGTCATATGTAGCTTGCAAGGCTTTGCTGATACGCARTATAAAAGCACTGAATACCATGGCATATTCCTACAGGCGTAAGAGCCAGTAAAATGTGTGTATGGTTCTCATGGCCGTATTTAATCACCTGACTGAAACTCCCATTCCTCAACATGTCCTCCCCAGAGTTAAGGATCCAGTTGGTGTCTCTTACCTCCTTCGTTGTCCTTACTGTCAGTGCACAGAGTTTCCATGGCTACGTCACAACCTGCTCCCCTCCATCCCGGCTGGCAGACACAGTGCCAACCATTTTGGTCCAGCGTGCATCTCCCATTGCTGTTGCACAAACCAGGGCAGCCTTCTGTTGAAACAGACAAAGAAAAATCACGAGTGATTTAAATACTGTAATAATACAAAAAGAAAAAAAAATACAAACAAGAGACACTTACTGGGGACAGGCCTTAAGAACAGCACAAATACTGTAATTGCACATGGAGTGGAACAGCAACACTACCTGGGGAACGTAATTCTTAACAAAGTGGCATCTTTGATTGGCCTGACACTTGAGACACCACTTACCTGTACAGGCAGGAAATAAATGCATCAATCCTCTAAATACCTGCAGGCCAGACAAAATTAAATTTGTTTTTTTAAATTTTTCTTTTTTTTCAAAGTAACAAGAGATGAGTGCATAGTGCAAACACAGCTGTGTAAAATGATACATTTTTCTGTGCTCATAGAATAGATTATTATTTGCTCTATGCAGTACTGATTACTTACTGGCACAAATGTTTGAAGCTCCCTGTTACTATGAACAAATCCCTCCAAATTCTTAAGTAGGAAAATGGGTAAAATTTTAGGCAAGTAATAAAAGCAAAGGTTAACTTTATCTGATCTCAGAGTTGCCGTGTATTCATGTGAAATTACAGTGCGTTAAATAATTGCACAAAGTATAGGYCAGTTTTAATGACTATACTTTATGCCAAAATACATTCCTTTTCACAGAATAAGCAAAGCCCAGGAAATAGTGAAGCAGCTTAGCATCTATTCTAACAAACATTAGGATTCAGGCTGCATACGGATGGGACAGGACCAACAGGATTTCCAACTAAATGTAATAGCTGTGCGTATTTGATTACTTAGGACGGACAAAATGAAATACCATAAGGACCACAATAAACATTGATAGACTGAACAAAAACACGGTAGTGACGTGCTTCAAGACAGATAGCAGAGAGTGATTTTTTTGTGACAATCTCCCTAAGGCTTTTGTGCTGTTACCTTTATATCCTATCTTGTCTGCTTTTATGGCCAAGGAGGGAAAATTTGGGAAACAATTAACATAATTTAATATATCCAAAATCGATAATTGTTTTCAGTCTAACATTGCATTAAAAAAAAACAGTATCTGTCAGTTCCTAGTGATGAAATCTGGCATGCAGCCAACATGATCTGTATGAGGATGACAACACTATAAATATGTAGATTTCGGTGTTTCTTATCTATGACTGTGATAAGACACTGACAGAAGCAAGTACAGATATGGCACTAAGTATCTTATGAGAAGTTTGCTACAAATCAGGTATTTCTGGACACAACAATTTTCTATAAATTTTCACTGAAAACCCCTAAGTAASTGGGTAAACAAGTCTTCACTTTTTAGAACACCTGTTTTTGTGAACTAACCTACTGATCCATTTTGGATAAGCTTAATCGAGCTTAGAACAGTTTTTCAGAAGTGAGTTGTTTTTTTCTTGTAAAGAGTTTTGAATTTACTGACTCCTTTCAACCATGTAGCTCCAAATGACAAATGTTTCCAGAAAACAGTTATAAAGGGTGCTTAACTCTTGTCAAATCACTCATAGAAGGCAGAGAACCAGGAAAACCTCTTGTGAGGAAGGATGGGGATGCTAGTTATAGATAATGTGCCATCATACCAGGCTGAAATTAGTCTTGTTACTTTTATTCTTTAAAACTGCAGCTGGTAATAGTATTTGTTAATGTACTGAGATCTATATTTTTCTTACTATTTCTTCTATTTGACTTATGGAAGACTTACATATAAAACTGCAATACTGACAAAGCAATTTAGGAGCCAACTGGGTACACTCAAGACTTATTGTGTGAAAGCCTGGATATTGCCATCAATTTTGCAATATTCTAATGAAAAAAACACAAGGAATAGAGAAAGATACTCAGGGAAAGAAGGGTAGGAATATTTTAAACATTTTTCTAAATAAATTTTTACCGTAACTGAAGATACAAGAATTTTTGCTGTTTCATGTTAGGCTTTTGCATCCTTGAACCTCTTAATTGAAAACGTTGCATAGATGATAGAAGATTTTTCTATACTCATAAAAGATACAAGTAATAATTTTCTATAGATTTTCTACATTCAGATAATTAAAAGCCTAAAAGCCTCAGGAATTCTATTGATCTGTCTGTATATAAATACACACATCTGTATAATTAATCTGTTCTTTAGAACTAATAACACTTGTTCTGTGACAAGTGTATCGCTTTGTTTTCTTAATATTTATGATTTTGTAGGTAGAGGTCCAATGACAAAACTGACAAAAAAAATTCCAAACAGCAAATGAGTACTATCTTCAGTTACTGATACTGATTAAATCTAATACACATATACAGTTTATATATAAATGTATAATTACTGATAAAGTGTTACCATATGACAGAAGCAAAATTTTGAGATGAGTTGAAAGCCATGAGTTATATATATAATCCATGAAATGTATGTAAGAGAAGATTCTTTTGCCCAGACTAGTATGTTTTTAACTGTATATTAATATAAAAAAACATACAGGTAGATACAGGCATGTCAAAGAGCAAATATACAGTACCTTTCACTATCTTATCCAAATAGTGAGCTTGAGAATTGAAAAGAAAAAAAAAACAGACAGACATTTCAGAAGTGTCACATGAAACAAGAATTGTTCAGAATTCACATGCAAATCAAGCAGGTGCACCTGACATGAGAGGTCTTACATGACAAAATGAAAATGTATTTCAAAGCTTTTAAAAATCCAAGAAATTCTCTTTTCAGCAAACATCATCATGAATCAATGAAACTGTTTCAGAGAGTAGGCCTGCAGAAGCAAAAGGAATGCTACCTTTCTAAGACTACATTTTCTTCTGACTTCCCAYGCTTTGATTTTTATACATGACAAAAATATAATCAAAGCTAGTTAAAAAGTTCAATTTTCAACACATTGTAAGAGCAATTCCTTAGCTTATGAGCTTTAAAACACTAGTCAGGCAGAAAGGTTTTTGATTTGTGGGTCACTCATGACTCTTAAAGCATAACCAGCACACTGTCTTAATTCTCAATGGATTAACAGGATCCTTAGGAGGTTTTTTTCTTCTGTTTCAATTTAGTCACAGTTATTCTTCCGAGCACACAAACCAAGTATGTAAAATAAGCAGAATTGTGAATATGGGGTGGAAGAGGGTGTGGTGGGGTTAGTAGCATGATGATCCATTTCATTCTGAAAAAGCAGGTGAAAATTAAATTTAGGCTTTAGATGTATAAAAGTAAGTAACAGGGTATATACAGGAATAGCAAGATTTTTTTTTCGTAAGTTGTGACATTTAAAATTTTACAAAAGATTTGAGGAAGCAGACGGATGAATGACATACAGAGCATAAGATGGATTTCAAGCAGCAGGGCCTACTTTTGCTACATGAGACACAGCACAGATGGGTAACATATTCCCTCCTTGCTTCCAGAAAACAGACATCAACTGCAGTTGTGTGCAAGGGGTTAATATCATATAGCAAAACCACCAGGTCCATCACAGCTACCAAACCCAGCCACCCGCACACAAGGTGTGGGGAAACTACAGACCATGGCAGTGGGGACACTCCAAGCTGAGCCAATAATGTTGGATTCAGTTTCCTGGTTTTGCTGTGGATGAGGTCTCCTAACACAGCCCTCATAGGCCCTCTTTCTTTCAAACTTTGACCTTTCCTAAATCCCTGATGGATGATGGCCCCTGCCTGGCAAGTTCTCTGTCACTTCCTAGGATCTCTTTGGAAGGGTAACAAAGGCATTTCCAGATATAGCCTTTGCTCCAGTTTGGATGAATCAAAAAAAGCTGCTCTTGAGGCCAGAAGGGAGGTGGTAAGATACATATAATCACAGAAGGCACAGTCACTGCTACAGCTAGAAGGCGGAAATGTTCTAGTTCCTTTTTCTTGAAGAAAGTGTCAGGTGTCCACTACACCTGGAGTTTCCCCGCCCCCCCAATAATGGTAAGGTTAAGGCAAGACAAAGTAAGATGAAAACATAAATTACAGAATATYTAGAGCAGCAGCAACAAACTAGGCAGCTTTTCACATTAAACACAAATAAAAAAAAGTGATACAGCTACATTTCAAGGTGGATCGAATTCTCTTACTCATCCAGCATAATTCCCCTTGCCCCTACACAGCTCAAACATGCTGTATGTGTGGAGGAAAAATCAATCTTTATTTCATAAAATGAAAGCATCTAGGTCTGTGTGGGGAATGTATCTGTCCACTAGTAAAACATTAAATGCCTCTACAAGCGTAAGGATAGGTAAGAGAACATTAAAAAAATCTAGGCAACTGAAAAAAGTCCTTGCAATCCCAGGCTCCCACATACTACTTATTTTCAGAAATCCAATCTTCATTAAGAAAACCCCAAACCAGCCACCAACATAACAACAACAACAACAACAAATAAAAAAAAAAAAACAACAAACCACAAAACCCCTAAACACCAGAGAGATTAAGAAAAAGCCTTTTAAGTTTTTTTTTGTATCCAGCAGCCTTATGAGAAGTCAGCTCCAAATCATGAAACTATAATGCTCAGAAAACAAGCTCTACCTTCCAGCATCCTTTTACTCATGGTCAGTTGACATTAAGGACAATGTTAGAAATTATTTTGGTTAATACATCAAAATCATAAAGCAGAAAATAAATGAACAAAAATTGTATAACTTTACAGTGAATTTCAACTAGCCATGCTGTCTTCCTTATCCTTGTGGCACTGCAACAATGAACCTGTGTGGAAACACAAAATATAAGCCTTTTCCCCGTCTGTATAAAGAATTCCAGCTGGGATTTGGAGCACTTCAGTAGGATGGAGCATCTCAGCAGGTGCTCCTTGGCAAGATATTTAGACATCTGGCACATATAGGTTATCCTATGTCCTTAGAAAGTCTAACTAGAGACCAGGCAATATACCTACAAGGGTTTTGTTGCAGAGTTTAAGACTGTGCTATTTAATATCTTGCTATAATTTCCAGGAGTAGAAGGACTTGATGTAACTCCAGATGGAAAAAAGAAAAACAAAAATGAGGATTTTAGATTTTTATGTTTTCTAGGCTACTCAAAGTCCAAGAAGATCTAAGTGGCATTCAAAATTCATAAAACATAAAATATAAATGATGCCATCAATCTGTGTGGGTATTTATATAAATATGTGGCAGATAAATGCTTTTATAAAGAACCGGTAACAGTCAGGCAAATTCACATTTAACACAGCATATTTCATAACCAGTCAGAACCCTGAAWTTTTAAAAAATATTTTTAATTTAATGTCTCCCATTAGTTTCTATCAGAAATGTAAGTCAATGTCTTCCTTATTCATATACTAGTTCCTCCAGGTATGACAGAATAGCCTAAGAATAAAAGTACATATTAAATCCATTTATTCCAATCAGCTCCCTTTTAAATCAGCATGAGTCACATACYCACTGATTTGATGTTCCTTAATTGGTACTTATAACACTGCTTTATTCTGATTATTCTGTCATATGGGATTACAATGGTGACATGCTTCTAAATGCTGTATAGCGAATTTATATCTCTATTAGTTTACATTATCATCCTCCATCRGTATCTTCACCCACCATAATCTTTGTAACCTGTGCACTAGACTGTAACGTCAAATACTATTGTAATGTATATAAAGGCCTGTTACAGYTCTACAAATCATGAATTACTTTGCTCTAAGTGCAGGTTTAACCTCACAGAACTACACATAAAGCAAAACTGCAAATGACCATGACCAAAGCCATATTGATCTAGGTCAGCCTATACAGAAAACTAGTTTTTTTAGAATTTTTTTTACTTTTGACACATTGAAAGTGTGAGTCAAACCCTTGCCTCCTCTCCACTAATACAATCAGCTTTCTCCCTTCCTTACTACATTACAGCCTCTTCCTCTGCAAGAAAATAGGAGAAATCAGAAAGAGAAAAGAGAACAAAAGAGGGGAAGAAAAAAAAAGAAGAGATGATGAAGAAATAATTTTAGCATCAGCAACAATGAAGAATGCAGCTTCTCCTCTCGGAGCAAGCTCTGCTTTGCTTACTCTCCTCATCTCCCACAATTTTTTATAGGAACTCCCCTTCCCTCCCTGGCAAATGATTGTCTAAGTATCTCTGTCGCAAACACAAACTTCATGCTCTCAGACACCCATCTTCTATAGGAAACATGTGAACAACRTATCTTGCATCACTCATGTTTACACTTCTACGTAAATCTTGCACCAGTTGTCATATAGGGAAATAGCAGGTTTTTCTTGGAATAAAAAATGACTGTAAGCAAACTATGATATGTTGCTACCATATTGTTTCCCTTAAGCTTTCCACACATTCATCTGTTTAAAGGCATAAAGTTTTAATATCCTCACTTATTTTAATTAAATATTTTTATAAAACTTTGTTTATAATCCACGTGACAAAAAACCCTGAACACATTAGAAGAATTCCATGAGAGTGGCCATGTCAAGGATCCAAAATTTAGGCAATGATGGGTTTATGGCTACTTGTGCACGTTTTATACACTTCTCCCTTTGTGAATGTGCAGAGCTCACAGACCTCATTCAGCACTCATTCTCTCACAAACAACAAAGAGCTGATGTCTGAGTAGCAGGCACACTATGCTAACCTAAACAAAGAAGCAACAGTTCTCTTACAGACTTTCCCAYCACCTTCCTTCTTAAGTCACAATTATTTAGCACAGTATCTTCATACTACTGGTACGAAAAAAATGCGTGGTTCTACCTTGTTCTACCAGTAACTAAAGCATAGAAAGATCAGAGTGAGAAGTCACCATTCACTCAGCTACCAGCACTTATGACGTGATTTTCCAGAATACTTAGAATTATACAGTATTTCATAGACGAACCAACATTTCAGCAACTCACACATGTGCAAGTSTTGTTCCCAGGAAGTGAAGAATAGACAGGAAATACTTCTTTAAACTCTGCATTTGTGAACAACTAACAGAAAATACATGGTAGAATAAGGGTGAAATTCAGTTCTTCAAAATCATCCTTGACCAGATAATCCTGCGCACCAGTCTCATCTTATGAACATTACTTTTTACTCCCTGTGCAGCCAAGCAGTAGGAGGAGATGAGGCACGCACTTCATCAGTGGTTTCACAGGCACTTGCCAACAGAAGAGAGAATGTACTGCAAGTTTTAGAGAGAAGGCAGTTTGTAAACTGGTTTTGATGCTTGTTTTGGGGGAACTGGTACAAAACTCAGAGCTGACAATCTATTCAGGACTCAGTCCACAATGGTTTACTCCTCCTGATGTGGCTACCAGATCACCCTTATTTCCTCTAGTTTCCACCCAGACACAGTTTAATTATTTCGACAATTAAACACCTTTTTAACATAAAACCCCAAATAACCCTTGTAATATTTAAACACAGCAGTCCTTATCTAATCCACAGCGACTTAGGGAGTAGCATATTGATTCGTCTCAGCAACTCGTTTCCCTCCCAAAGAATGATTAAAAAAACCACGCATCCATATGCCAGTTCTGAGGAGCTCCATGCCTCAACCAAAAAACTTACAGAAGCCCAGAATTAATAAAATTTTAAAGTTACTGTTGTAGTCTGTCTTCAGAAAGGTTCACTGATGTCAAATTCAGCATCCACTACAATGTTTTGTGCCTGGCAAACTGCTTCCTAACTTGGATTTGTGCAGCTGATTATTCTTAAGCACAGAATCCAGCATTTGTTGAATTGCACCTTGTTTTTCTGMATAGTCTGTGTTATTTGTTAAAGTAATTTTAAATTCCTGTCCTGTCTCCCAAAGTGCTTGGGGGCAGCAGGCTTTGGTATCATTTGCAAGTGCAATTCTTTCTATTCATCACTGAACAGCACTGAAAACACATGTTCCTCCACTGTAAGCCGTTCATGGTCGTCATCCATTCTCTGAGTTTATAAGAACCTTGTCTTAGACATACCATATGTTCAGAGCATTGCTGCCAATAAAGGAGGATTACAAACAGCCTTCCCTTTTGATACTTTTTTACTCCTAAATTCTGATTTTTCCCTTCTTGTAAGGGAGAGCACATGGATGGAATTATATTTCTTTTCCTCCTTACACAGGCCAAAACACAGTCGTCACCCTCAACTTGTCTCTTCTTACTCATTTCAACTATCTTCAGAGAGACYTAACTTCACTGCAATTTATCCATTGCCAAAATTGTGACTGTTCTTTGCAGCAATGGGATTTAACAAAAGCCCACTATCCTTTAAATTTTTTGTTCTGGAGACCATTACAATTTTACTGTAAAGCAGGTTTTCTAATAATTATTACTGGAAAGCCATACATATCTTACAATAAAAGGTTCAATTACTTTTAAGGAACACAGGAAATTTGGGACTGCTGCTAAGCTCATAAGCAGTATAGTTTCCTATTTAACATCTATTTAGCTGAAAGTGGATTTAGAAGAGAGGGTATATGCCATTAAAGAGTTAAAATTATCCCACATGTACAGGTTGAAAAAGTTGAAATGCCCATCTGAACCAACAAACTTGCGAAAACCTGCCTCAAACACAGGTGAAAACCTGACACATTAACAACTGCATGAAAGATAAATTTGGCTTTAAAACACATTAGGGCATGGATCAGGATGGGAAGCATTGCTGTTTCCACCTTGCTCCCTCACTGAAGGTATTTGTGGAATGTGTTCTGACCAGCATGCAACTATACAAACCACAAAAGCACTTACTCTCTGGCCACTTCAGCTCAAATAAGCTTTGCAACATGCTTTAAAATTCTTCACATCTCAGAGGATTCTGCTGTTTTCTGAAACTGTGCCTAACTTGAACTTCACATGTGGTCCTCATTTAAATGCAAATCAACCAATTAGCAATTCAAAGTATGCTAACAGTTAATTTGTATTGGAGATACTTGGTCTTGAAATGTGTTAAGGCCTGACCAATAACTCATGTTTTTTCACAGTTCCAAAAATGCATGCTTACCAGTCTTAAATTCACCTGGTAACTGAGTATTTTTATGGTTACCAAATGTATAAATATTTTGCATATTCAGAGCTTGGCCTGGCAAATAACATGACCTCTAGATACAGGAAAGATAAAACCCAAATCTGTTCCAAATTTAATGAAATCTTGTTAAATTGTTACCAGTCCTCAGGGTGTCGAGAAAGCTTATCATCTCTTTTTCATGGAGTTTCTGCATTGAGGGTACAGGTATAAATATTGTTGTGAAATCCCGGCTGCAAAGCAGTCAGATGTTTTGAAACCAGGATTTCAGTCACAATATTGTGATGATAGCTAACTGATATTGGATATAAATGGTTTTGAATATTTGATTGATTTTATCTGATAAAAACTGCCCGGATGTGAAAGTCACACCTTCATTCGGATTCAATCTTATTTTTAAGATGAAATTTGTACTCAGGTATAATTCCATGAACCCCTAACTAAAGAAAAACATAAATTTAGGAATATAGGACTAATTATTCCAATTTGCGGGAACTTAAAAAACCCCCTAAATTCTAAATTTCAAAAGAATCTTAAAATTTACGAAAAATTACTGTGAACGCACTACATACATTAAATATGTGGCACATTGAGTCACTCAAAAATTGTATATTGTCAGTAATTTAAACTTCTGAGAAAAGTAAACCATGCTTGCCAATTAGCATCAGCACTGAAATGACAGTGGTCATCATAACACTGATTACCTGTGCTGCTCTCCCACTAACATGCAAAGACAGATCAAGCCCTCAAGTGGAGAAGACAGATCAAGCCCTCAAGTTGCTCCATGACTGATTCTGTCAAGCCTATGTGTCAAAAATGTATAGTGTAATGAAACATGGCCGTATCAAGTTTTCCATAAGCACTTTGTTTAATAACTGGAGGAACACATTTGTGGTTACTTGCTCTCTGATCTTATTGAGATAAAGAGTTATTTCCCTGCAGTCATATTTGAAATCTGGAATATAAGGACCCCTAAGCTAAACAYGTGCTGAAGGTAAGGGGTGCAGGCCATATAACTCATTGGAGGAGATTCTGTGGTAGCATTCCTCAACGCTTGCTGCACTTCTGTGCTTGTGCTGATCTGAGTGTGGTCACATGGAAAGCCAGCGCACAGATGCCTTCATGTTTGTCCCTAGTCAGAAAACCATTTTAATCAGTCACCAGAACAGTCTGTGCTAACGGAAACACAAGTGGGGAAAGTGCTCTAGACTTATTTTTTTAATAATTCTGAATGTGCAAACCAGATGACTTTCCTGTTTTTCTGGCTAAAATAGATGAAACTAGAAATTTCTTGCTGAGGAATTTTTTTTTTTTTTGTTCGATTGATTTGAATATCATGCTACTGTGTTTTTATGCAATGAAAAAGGTTAAAATAAATAATTTCCTGTTACTTGTTATTTTTTTTCTCAATTAATTTTTAGGGAAATTCTTAGAAAATAAACCAATTAGATCCTGTTTCTCACTGAAATATAAACRTAAGTTGCATGCTTCCCAATGAACCATCACTGGATTTGATTTTCAGTTCTGCATACCAGGTAAAGCGGCCTCATGCAGCACTCAGAAGTAGCATGGAAGTGCTACAATGCTACCTTTAGCCCTCCCGAGGGATTAATATGAATGCTTAATGACATTAATCCACATTTAACTCATTTATGTTTAATGACATGCTTTCCATGCATACATATACAAATATTAATTTTGGATTGAAAGATAATGGTTCAACATGGTAACAATTAAACAGCTGTAACCTGTCTCATGTTAAGTAATGGAGCTGCAGGCAAGCTTCATAAACAGATGGTCTTACCCACCCATGCTTAATGTTAAAGACTTTTAAAAAAGAGGTGTTGACAATTCTGAACAAGAAGGCATAGTTTTAATGCAAATTGGCCAATTTGCAATTTAGATTATGCTAAAACTAATTTAGTCTATAAAAAAAATAGGCTTCATTGTAAAACTGAGTTGTTACATAGCACATCGATATAGCAGGTTCCCCACCAACATAATTATTTACTAATTTCTTTCAGCTAACAGAGTTTAATGGAAAAGCAGCTGGAAAAGTATTCATATTTATGGGCTTCCTATGACAGTTACCTAATACACTCATGGTACATGACAGTTATATCACAAAAAATAATAGACTTCCTGAAATAATATCTGTTCCAATCTCACAAAACAAGTACTCAGACAGGAGAGGGTCACTGAACTCATCGCAAGCCAGGACAGAAAGGAAACAAAAACATATTTTAGCACAACTGTGTTATGAAAACTTAATTACAGAGCAAATTTTCATCCAGGCTATCACCTGGGCACCAGCTGTGCATCTGCGGTCTTGTATTTTGAGATGCAGGCTGAACTTCAAAAAATAATATATACATATTTCACCTCAGACTCATTAAAGTCACTTCCAGACCAAAGAAACAATTGACAGCTGATTTTCCAGAGTTCTCCAGTGAGCTGTCGATTTAACCTGCCCTCATGGGGATACCGGAAATCATAAAACATTACATTAAAACATTTTAGCAATGTCTGCTGTGACAGGACAAGGGGTAATGGTTTTAAACTAAAAGAGGGCAGATTCAAACTAGACTTAAGGGATAAGCTTTGTTCAATGAGGGTGGTGAAACATGGGAATAAGTTGCCCAGAGAGGTGCTGAATGCCCTGGAAACATTCAAGGCCAGGCTAGATGAGGCTCTGAGTAATCAAATTTAGTTAAAGATGTTGCTGCTTACTGCACAAGGGTTTGACTTCTAAAGGTCCCTTCCACTACCCAAAGTAGTGTGATTATACAATAGCAGTTCTCTGGAGGGAAGAGATAATAAACAGCTCAGGTGTCTTAAATTGTTTAACATTTGAAACATACATTGTTTATGTATGTTTAGTTCAAATCTTTAAGATGCTAAACAATAGCACCAAGTTTTGAGTTTTGTTAATTCCTATTAGATTCATTCACCAAAATGCTGAGCATGTACTTCTCTGCTGAACATCTTTAATATAAACATGTGGAAGTATGCGTTCAGAGCAAAGGCAGTGGCTCACAAGCTGACATCAGATGTGGCACTGAAGTTGCAGCTACCCTGTGCCAAAGGCCCATAATGGAGCAGTGGATATTAGCAATACACATCAGGTTTACTGCATTTGTCAAAACAACCTTGTCCACAGTACTGTACACATTGTTTCAAACGAATAGACCCCCATCCCACTTTACTTAGTCTACTCTGTTCTGCATAACAAATCAAAGTATTAAAAAAAATAGATGCATAACATTCCTCCAATCCAGTCTTGTCATCTTCTCTTAGAGAAACCCTGATATTTAACTCAGTGAAGCAGATGTCTAAATTTTTTTTGTAAACAAAAAAAAACCCCAAACCTTTGCAATCACCTACAATTTTGCTTCCCAACACCCTAAGTACTGAAATAAAAAAAAAAGAACCAAAAAAGGTATCTAGCAGTTCAGAGTAATTAGAATTTCCTATGACTAAATTCTGTTTGAATATTTTCAAGTATATGTAAAAATTAGCATACCTCAAGAAGCAATCTAGGATTCAAATGATATTAGAGAGAAATAAAACTAAGAACTATCTTGCTTTACTTAAGAAGACAGGGTGGTTTTTCCTTCATTCTGTGTTTTAACATGTCAACTTACAGTACGAACAGTGGGGTAACTGAAAATGGGACTGGACAAATAGTTAGCATTTTAAAAAATATAAAAATTGTTAGCTGAGGCGCAAAACATTTTTTACCATTTTGAATGGTATTCATTCTTCACAAAAATATCATAAACTCTTTGATCACGTGAGTTATGGATTCAGATGGTTCATTACATATTCCAGTTAGCGTCTCCATGAGTGATGCATACACATCGGCCCCCTATTGTACATCCAGCCAGAGATCTGGAGGGTTATTCCTTTCCCAATAAGTGAGTAAAGTGAATTGCCCTTAAGATTTACAATTTCCTTGGAATACTCCTTTCCCAAAGAAGCTGTTAATTTTAGCTGTTGTACTTCATATGGCTTCCAGCTAATAGCTGCAACAAAAAAACCACATTTGCATTTTTAAAACACTTCATAGTACTGCAGCTAAATGGTTAATGACTTTTAGAAATAAGAAGGGTGCAATTGTTTATTTTGAGACATATAAAGGGAGAGTGAGTAGGAGTCTTTCATACACATAACACAAATTATGTAAATCTTTTGCTACTAAGTAATGAATTGTAAGTAGCATAAAATGCCTGGGTTACAAATGGAGGGTGACAATAAAAAACTGTTTCTTTTGCACAAAGAAACATTCTGAGGTCCCTTGTGTTTTGAAATGTTTTTCTAAGAAAGAGCTACTACCTACTGCCAGTAGATGAGAGAAAAGCAAATTGACTCTTCATCTGCCAAGCTAAGGACGCAGCAATTTTTCCCCCACTAAGTTGAAATACTCTTGGAAATGAGCAATAGAATGACCTGGCTTCTCTGTAACATGGGGCTCCTGAAGAAAACAGCTCTAAAAAAATAAATGTAACAGCACACTAGAGCCTGTACCTCGTTACTTGCCGTGGAGGCTGTAAGGGCAATATAAACAAATCAAAAAATCTTTACAGCAGCAGCCCCAAAGTAAATACCCATTTAAAGAATAAACAGGTGGGAAGACAGACCTGCTTGCCCAGTGCTGAGGAAAAARCTTGTTTGTGCTTAATATGTTGGAAAAAATTGTTCAAGAGCAGTTCATCCGTATATAACTACAACTGTTGAAATGCTGCCAAGGTCAGCAAGACCAACAGCAGAGTGATCTGCTGAGTAATTGCTCGTTGGCAAGTTAAAGCAGTCAAGGGAAAGGCTTTATCCTACTTCTAAATATTTACTTTCTTTTATTGTTCAGAAAGCAGTTCTCTCTGCACCTCTCTACTCYCTGTCAGCATGTTTTCTGGAAGCCTCTCAAAAACGTTAACCCTATCGATTCTCCTTGTGATTCTGCAGATGTACCTTCATTACCTCTCCCCCATATGTTTGAGCAATTTCATTAGTAAATAACAAAAACTAAAAACCAAACAAATAAAAATCAATTTTGCCTGCTGTAAAAAATAATTCTCGAGTCAATCTTAGTACTTTCACACCTGATTCCCCTCTAAAAAAGAGAATCTTGCCTCATCTTCCTGGTGCAATGATGTGGGTATTATTAGAGCTGTAATAAGCACTTATTTTCCCTGCCCTCAAAGCTCTTACCATTGCTTCTTGCAACGACCAAGCACAGCACTGCCACCTGCCCCTCAGTCGGGGCTGTAAACCACCTGGGAACACAGCTTGGGTTTTGTTTTTTTTCTAGACACTCATGCCCCATGTATAGGGGTGTGCTATGGTTAGCTGTGCTAACACATTCAGAGTTACAGCCCTTCAAAAACTTCCATGAAAGTTAAAATTCTCCAGCCTCATTTTAGCTTGTGGCAAAATCAAATCATACTACATTCACATCCATCAGCTCCACTGCAGTTAGACTTACTGTCCTATGCTGTTGCTTCAGCTACATCACCTCTTTTAACCATGTTTCCTGTATCTATCCAAATATAGAACTATGTGGGTTTTTCTAYTTACTGGAAAATTTGATTATTTAAATTATCCATTATTTCCTCATCACTCAGTCTTATGCGTGCCTTTGTCTGACCTATGGCTACCTCCTTCGTTGCTAATTCAATCCACCTCAAAGTGCTTAGCCATGGTTCTTCTTGTACTTGGGAGATGTTCCACATAAATACTGCAATCACATTGTTACTCCTGTYACAGCCTTTGAGACATATAAACTTTATGCAATGCTCTCCACTCACCAAAGTACAAATTGRTCATCTCTTACACGCAGATCACTGCCAGCTCCTTTGCCTGTGCTTCCTACCTATTGTCATGCAGAAGCTCCTCTGTGCTGTTAYGCCAAGATAAAAATTGTTCATAGAGGACTCTACTCCACTGTTACAGACCTGCAGCATCTTGTACAAAGGGGAATTAGTGTGGAAGAGAATTTCTAAGCGCTACAGCTCCMCTTTTTCTTAGTCCTCTTATTTACATCCATAATTTCTCATTCTAGCTCGCTGTCAAAGCCTGTGTATTGGAGAAAGATAACCTGCCCTATATGGGACATATGGACTGTAAATAACTGGGTAAGAAAACCTCCATTGATAAAGCTATAGTAACTTCCGAAGATTKTCAAGCCTTAGTACTAACTTGGTTACAGAAGCATAGAAACTGTAATAAGGATGGCTTCTTCTCAATCAGCTGTATTAAACTGCTGTTACATTATTAACACGTAAGAAAATTGATAGTACTCTAAAATAGAACATTATGTTGACAAGAAGATAATTTTGGGCACTTAGGTCACATTCATTACATGGTGGAAGTGACATTTTTATGCAGGCAAGTCACTTTTTAGAGCTTCTTCTCCTTAAAAAAGAAAATAAACAATAGGAAGCTTCATTTCCAAAAGACATAAAGCTATAACATAAAAATAGAAAAGAACAAATCAAATTATATATTTACAGTTCAAAATAAAAATAACCTCCCCTTCAGTGAAAGGCAGTTAAAGGGAAAAGATTGAAAAGGAAATTCTTCCACCTTCTTTTCATGGCAAACTACGCATGAAGAACYGATGAGCCATTATATAACCATTTCCTTTCTTAAAATATCAACTCTTCTCTACAGACTGACACGTGCAAATATTCTGTTTGAAGAAACATCCTTCAAAGTAATACACTTCTCATTCAGACGTGGCCAACACCGCTGGCTGGCTGAATTTTGCAGCGAAGACAGGGGAAAGCACAGGCAGCCTACCAATGGTACAATGCTCTCCGTTCCATCCCTGGCTACATTCACACTTCCCATCTTTGCAGGTGCCGTGCTCGGCGCAGCGGGGATGGCAGGCCCKCTGGTTGCAGGCTGCGCCCGTCCAGCCTTCCTCGCAGCGACACGTGCCGCCCATGCACACGCCGTGCGTGCCACAGTCCGCCGAACAGATTTCTGCAGTTCACAGGAGACAGGCACAGAAAAGGAGACAGAGAGGGGAGAGAGAGGGTACACATTGATTAGAAGTACTACATTTTAATTCAACATGTGAAGAACACAAAAGGCAAAATCTTTGAAAGTTAAATCAAAGGAATTTACTGTGAAAGACATTTTCACGTGAGATCCAACAGAATAGAGAACACATAGTTTTATCTCTTTGCTAATATTCTTCCAGTTAGCCAGCAGAGCTCAGTGCTTCTGCTAGCTCAGAGCAATTTTCAAATATGTTTTTTCGTGATTACATTATGTCTTCAGAGTAACCTTTTGTATCTTAGATTACATGGCCCTTAAACTGTACTCATAGTGACTAAGTGTAACAGATACCTAGAACACTGTCTGTTGTGAGTGAAAATCTAATATGACAAAGTTCATTTTAGCAACGTTACCCCTCCATACKCTTCTCCCTGTTTTCTTTCAAAGTTAAAATGTGCCATTTCTGACACATTTTTTCATTATAAAGAATCAGCCCTAGTGAGACAAATTAGCACTATGCTGACACACTGACACATCTGTAAAATATAAAAGATCATTCTCTTTTACTTTCAGTAAATTTGTATCAGTGACAGTTATGAGCAGTCTGGTTTCAATAATACTTTGTTAAAAAAATAAATCAACATACAGCAATTTAACTTGTCATTTACATATAGTAACAGGATCTTGTATCTGATAGAATAATTGAAAAATATGTTAACAGCCAAAGGTAGTCAGAGACCAAACAACGCATATTAAGTCTCRGCTAATACAAGATGATAATTTACACTGCCAGATTTTGCATTTACAGTTTTGGTTCATTTAGTCAGACTACAGCAAACTTTACTTCTGCTAAGAAGAAAACAGAAAAACAAAGAGATACAATACAGCCTGAGGGACTTGTTTAATTCCTTGGCACACAGCTGGCTGCAGCCATGTATTGCTTCATAGAAATGCTGCATTTTGTTTTTGTTTTCTTGTAAAAGACAGCACGTAGTTTAGTAATAAAAGACCAAAATCATTTTTAACAGCAAAAGAAACTTGCATTAGGGCAAGAAAGGTTTCCAGTTGATCAACAGTGTTTTCCTTCCCTGCTGTCTCAAAGTGCTGTAGAACATTAAACAGTTATCAAGAAGCTATGACATTTCTGTAAGAAACAGCCCAAAACCTTTAAAATGGAGAAAGACAGCTGCAATTTCCCCCCCGCCTCTATATAGCATTTTATATCTACTTTGAATTAAATTTTTGATTAAAAGATGCAAGATGGTTTGATTAACTTCAGAGTCACAAAACGTCACTGCAGCTCCAAGAAAGAAAGGTTTATTTCTCTTCAATCTAATCAATTTTTCATTAGGGTGAAGGTGTTTATCAGCTTTTAGCACACTAGCTTTGAGCAAGGGGGGGTCAATCTTTGTAATGAATTTATTAATTAGAGTTAATTTAATTGAAGTGGAATTGAAGGGCTAATTAACGGACAAACTGCTGATGAAGATAGAGGAAAGCTCTGCTGATTTCAAACCTATAAAACCCTCTGATGGAAATAACTCATTCTTTTCTTCATCTAGCAGCTTAACAACATGTTTATGGGCAAGATTTACTTTTTAGCATACTCCTCTGAAGGTCATTTTCCCCAGCTTCACCAAATAATCTGTGCACGTTTTTACAGAGCTCTTTYGTGGGTCTAACGCACTTGAGATATTTGAGATCAGAAACATTTTATGTCATTTTAATGATAAGTAAGTAAAAGAAGGAGCATAACTGGTCATCAAAAAAAGCATAGAGGACAATGTGTCAGTAAAGAGGAGATTCATGTTTTGCCTGACAACTAGACAGGGTCTAACACAGATAGCCATTTTTAGTGCTAGAAATGATCAGAAAATAACTTCTAAACAAATTTCACAGAAGACAACATTTTCTTCTCTTTGTCACTTGTTCTTGCATGTTTGGAACTCTATCACTCTCGTATGCATAAACTATTATGGAGTATCATAGATCCTGGTCAGGAAGTACATTTGTTTTAAAAAGATGGTTCCTCATGAAAAAGTTATATTTATTCATAAGCTGGCATAAACCCAGCTAGCCCATGTGTTCAGTTTTCACTAACAAAACATCTGAGTTCTTAGATGAACTGGTTTAGACAAATGCATGTCTCACAGTTAGGCACGATTTCTTTTTTGATATGTGGCTAACAAACAAGGTTCTAAAAACTCGCATTTAGCAAAAAGCTGCTGTCATACTTTATAAATATTTAGATTTGCTCTCTGTGCTAGTACTCCTAGTTTTCTCCTTTTGTTTCTGAGCTCAGACTAGGGTTTTAATAAGCCCAGTTCCATATTTCAAGAAATTCCTCTGCTTCTTCTCTCCTCCAATTCCTACCCCCCGGCAGCCTGCACCCTGCCTCAAAAGCTGTTTAAGATTCATTCTAGTATTCCCTTTGCCTTCAAACTAGAATGCTATCTGTTTTTCAAGAAAAGCACCTCCCATTAGCTGGAGAGATTTAAAATATGAACGTCCCTGGTTTCACCGGTGTAGTTTTCAGTTTCTAAATAGATGTATTAGGAAATATCTACACATCATGCAAAGAACATTCTGATCTTGCATGTGAAATACCTGAAGTCATCAGATGAAGGCAGTTAAAAGACACAAAAAAATACATTGATTTTCAAATACTTCAAACTCACCAATTATTTTGAACCTTTGAATCAATTTACAGTTCATGCTGAAATCACCTCAAAGACACCAATCAGCTCAGCAGGTCAGGTCCTAACACAATAATGTCATTAAAATGCTGCTATTCAAGACATCAGCATTTTATAAAAGGCCAGTGCTTTTAACTCTTACCATTGGAGCAATCTGGACCTGTCCAGCTGGGGTCACAGGTGCAGCTACCACTCTCTTGCAGGTAGGTGCCGTGACCAGAGCACTGGTCAGAGCACATTGTCTTCAGGATTTCACAGTTGTTGCCACCCCAGCCCGGGTTGCAGTGGCACTCGCCGTGGATGCACACGCCGTGGCTGGAGCAGGCTGGGTCCAAGCAATCCGCTGCAAGCAGATAAGAAAGATCAGCTTAAATCTATCAATCCTAACAACAGTAATCAACCTAGACATGCTAGCGGCACTTTTGTGCTTAATTCACATTTCAAGACCTTATGGAATAGCCAGCATCTCACTCATCTTGAAAGTAAACWTTAGTAGGCTGAAGCTGAGCAGTTCACTTTTCTTTCATTGTAATCAGTGAGGAAAAGACAGAGTGGACTAAGGTATCTTTGTGTGAGCCTCCCTTCTCTAGCAACAAGATAAATCAGTCTTTTGTTGTCACTTGCATAGCTGCAATTTTCTTTATAAAATCACCTGCCTCTTACGTCACTTGCTGATACTGTGAAATTTGTGCATGCTCATAACTGACATCAAGACAATTACAGGTTACCACTGAGTTAATGGAGAACCTTTCAAGGTTTGCTAATTTTACTGAATTAAAGATTGGCTTTGGGTCCTAGGCTACTGATTTTGACTCCACCTAATCATAGTGTGACAAGTGTTGGATTCCCTGCAGCACCATTCCCTGCTACAACTGACCCGCTCCACTGCTATATAGTTTTGACAGCTRTATAGGATCCTCAGCTTGTTTCAGAAATGAATGAGTTGCATACTGTCTATCTGTCTTAATTCACTTGTGCTTTAGATGATGAGATTTAATTTAGCAATTTGACTCAATAAAATGTTACACTTGTAGGGTCAATGGTCTGAAAATTTAATTCCAGAGACTTAATTGCGTTACTTTGTATGTGGAGATCAATAAAATCAATTTAATTGAAGAAGAAAATGGCAGTTTTTACTCCCTAAAAAAATAGAATGGGAAATGAACAGCATTTTTCAGCACACCAGAATGAATGTTATTATGCACATTTCTGGAACACAGAAATGATGCATCGTTTTTCCTCTGATGCATTCGAATCAGCACTTTCCACAATCTGGTCAGTGGAAGACTACTAACAAATATAATAAATTAATGATTTACTCAATACTGGGAAAATTCAGTTAGAATTCCTACATATGTGTTTTGTGCGCTTTCTTTTTAGCTGATGTCAGTCAGACAATAACCAAAGTTACTGGCAAGCAAAAACATTACATGCATGTTACTTTGAATTTTCCCAGTGCTTACTTGAGATTAGAGTACAACAATTCTCTAGAATTCATTGACACTAGTGATTCCAAAACTTGATTTGTAATATTCTAAAATGATTTTTGAAGAAACACGGTTAGTGCATAAGATTTAGACCTTGAAAAATTCATAGAGTTGGATGTGCCAGCTGTAAACCCGATCAACAACAGCTGGTGCTGGCACAAATATAAACTCATTTACCTTCTTCACAGTTTTCTCCTTTGTACCCAGAGTTGCAGGCACAAGAGCCCATGATGCAAATGCCCCGTCCCCCACACTGGGGATCGATGCACTGACTCGTAGGCACATCACACTCGGTGCCCTTCCAGCCGCTGTAACACAGGCAGCGTCCTTTGGAGTACTGCCCATTGCCACTGCACAGCACCGGGCAGGCTGCTGTCAAACAAAACACGGCAGAACAAACAAAATCAAAATTTCCACCAGAGCTTTGTAAAGAAGAACATCTAAGATGGTGCTTTTCTGATGTACTTGTCTTCATGCTCGCTTAAACTGACTTGAGAAAAGCACTGGGTTGATTTACCTCTCGAACAATCGGGGCCCAGAAACCCAGGAAAACAATGGCAGGATCCAGAAACACATTCACCGTTACCATGGCAATTTCGGGGGCATTCCACCACAGACTCTAAAGGGAAAAAGAGAACGATAATTCAGAGATGCCCAATGAAGTACCTACCATTTGAACCACTACTAACTGACAGCAYGCTCTTGTGCTGAGAAGTGTTTACATTTGTTTTGTTTGAAGAGCACGAGTAGCTCTGATTTTCTAATGCTGATGCCCCTGGTATCTCAGGACATTATATGCCAACAAAAAGGCTGAAATTATAAGGGTAAAACTATATGAGCTCCATACTTAAAATCTAGCCCTGTGCCATTTAATAAATACTTCAAAACACTGTCATCCTTTCAAGCACTGTTCACCAGAAGGTACACTGCCTATGCCTTAGAATAAGAAATTAAAACCCTTATGCCTTAGATCAAGAAATYAAAATATATACTCTGTGTTTTATTCTGAGCAGCAAAAGGAATGCTATAAATGGAAAASCCATAAAAAAGTCAGAATATTTAACTATGACAACCTATGTATTCCTTATAAACCTGACCCGAAGCTAGAGTTTGGTAAGAGCTTTAAGGATAATACTTACCTATAATTATGGTATTAAAAGACACCTGCTCCGCATTTTTCCCATCATTATAAAAGGCCAGGTGCCAGATGCCAGAATCCAAATACTGGATAAAACCTGCCTCGTGAAGACTGACAGACCTCGCCTGCCGCCCTGCTCGCTCCAACTCCAGCAGGTTGCGTTGCTCCCTTGCGATCAGCCGGCTGCCATCCAAGAGCTCCACAAAGTCATACTACAAGGAGGAACAGACAGGAGCCTGACAAGTCACGGATGACCATGGCACCACCAGCTTCCCCACAAGAACAGGGTATGTTCTTCTTTACATACCCTGACAATATGCTTGTATTTAGAGCAAGAGTCTCCTTTTGGAGCAGGGAAGCAGGAGCTGAAACCAACCCTTGTGTATTTCTTTGCTCCCTGCTAAGCATTCAAACTAAACTACCACCTAGTTCTCATGCTTATTAGAATGATTTTTTCAGTGGAAAGTGGCCAATGAACTTATTACATATACTGGGGGAAGARAACAGCAGTGGAAATGAGTCTGCAGTCATGACTGGCACATGAATTACAGGTCAGAGCCAATTTTCCAACTGTGTTATATACATACGGGCTAATAATAATACACAATACCAATAATCTACTTTTTTCATTTAGCTTCAGATGAAAGATTAAATTGCTCAATCCCCTTTTTGTACAGTCTGGAATTCTGGAGGAAGGAGAGCAAGAGCTTTACTTCCCATCACAGAAGCTAAAACAGGAGATGGAAACAAGAAAACATGGCAAATGTCAAAAATGACAAACTGACCAAACCCCATGGCACCTAAGGTCAATGGATGTACATATTGTATTTTTAACAACTATAATGGGGCTGGGAAAAATGTAGCAGCATCTCAGCTGATAAAACAAGCAAACTCACAACACAAGTTTTTATACATATGATGCATGCTTATGCATCTTAACTAGGGCTAAGGCACCTGGAGGGCTAAAGCTGCTCCMGGCCCTATGCTGATCTACACTATCTGGAGTCTGTTCTCATGGCTTGAAAGTTGTCTTCTACACGTTGAACATGTAAAGATCAATATGAATGAAGCAAAATTAAACAGGTAGGAAAACTGAAGAGCATTCTTCCTTGTTCACTGCTTTTCCTGCTAAGACTGTTCAAACTTTCACTTTTGCTGTGACACATGTTTAATGTATGAAGTGAACTGTAACATAAACGCTCAATGTTYGCACACACGTTGAAGACCCCTCCCAAATGAAATGACATCCAGTGCACTAAAGTAAAGGCCAGCATGTGATATTACTGATTCACCTGAACTGGGATAAGATCAGTTCCCAGGACCAGAGAATAACTGATTTTACACCTGTTGTGGGCTAAGGTTTCTCCTTTTGTTTCCTGTCTTGGGGAATTTCTCTTTCCCATTTTGTTGCTGGGATACACTGATTGCCAAGTCATCCTTTTGATGGCTGGGTGATTGGAGAAGACAAAAGAACCTAGCCCCACCTGAAGAGTCTCCCTGGGCACTCCTTTTGCCTGGCAGCATTTTTTTTTTTTTTCCTCTCTTTGGAGAGAGGGAAGTTCTCSTGGGAGTTTTGGGTTCAGGGAGGGGTTGTGTGTATGTGGGGCAGAGGGTAGCTTCACTTCCTGCCYGGCTTGGCTCGGAGGAGGACGGTGGACCTGCTGCTGCAGAGCAGAGCATCTCCGGTCATTGGTTCCTGTTTGCTGCACTGTGATCTTTTGCCCCTGTGCCTTGGCAAGGACCCCTGTGATTCCAGCTGCTGGAATCGAGTTTTGCTGCATCCYRTCTGCAGCTGCAGGATTCTGCTCGTCTCTTTGCTCATCCTGCCGTTCTGGGGCTTCTTGCTGTCCAGAGGAGCACCGAAATCAGCGTTTTCCACTKTGAGTTTGCAGAGGAACTTTTTCTCCGTCCACCTCTGCYGGTTTGTGTCCACCATTGGCCACTGGGAGATCTGAACCAGCCGGGACCCGCAGCACAGCGCCCCCTGCAGCCGCCAGGGAATCATCGCACCCGCCCTGCCCGGCCGGGAGCCAACAGCGCCCCTGCCGACCGGGACTGTAACTGCACCAAAGGGGAGSGTGTGTCTCYGTGTGAGGCTGTCAYTGGGTTTGTGGCTGGGYTGGTTGTTGCTATCGTGGTTGTTACTTGTTTCACCTTGTTATACRCACTAGTAAAAACTGTTATTCCCTTTTACCCATATTCTTGCCTGAAAGCCCTTGATTTTCAAAGCTATAATAATTTGGAGGGAATGGGGGTCATATCCAACACTCCAAGGGGGGAGTCCCTGCCTTCATTGGCAAACACCTGTCTTTSAAACCAAGACAACACCCTGACTTGCAACCTTCAGAAACTGCTCCTGGGACACTCCTAGAACAAGGGTTTAAGTACTGACATTCCCTTCGGGAAATTGCAGGCCAAAATTCACTGGTATTGTAAGATTGCTCCTCCCCAGTAATCAGAACCATCTTCCCACCAGCCAGGATTTGAAGGAAATGCATCTTTAAAACAACTCTACCAACACCTGAGACACTTTTCCAGCTATGTCTGAGGAGCAGAATAGAACATAATGTAATTAGGATGTGCAGAAGCCAGTGCCTCAGCAGCTTTGTATGTGCTACACCACATGAAAATGAATGTGATCGTTTTGGGAGAGYAATTATTCAAAACCATTCAACACTCTCATTTGTCAGAGAATTAAATATTTATCTTATTTTGTGAGAGAGAGAAAAACAATTTTAGGCTTTTTTCATTCCTGTTTCTCTAGTGGTTTTCACTAAAATTTAAAAAAAGGGAAGGCTCAGGGAGCTCTGAGTTTTAACAGGTCATTCATAGACATTAGGAACGACTTTGTAATTTGCATATGGCAACAGATCACTTTTTCAGAAGGACAATTTCAGCTTAAAACTGTATTTTTTATACAGAGACAAATGGTTACACCACTTGATCTGCCACTAATGGCTGACAAGCACAATATAATTCATGGGTTTATATTTGTAATGTTATAAGGACATATGCTGTTATCAGAACACCATTTTAGACTACATTTAAAAAGCCATATGGTAGGGAATTTACTGTTCATTCTGTCCCCCAGCAAAAAACAATAATTGATCTTAACCCTWTTAAAGGCTGCTTTTTTATATATGGGACATGGTAACAAAAACAGACAGGAAAAATGTTATCTTCATAAGCAAAACCATGCCAATTTTATTTTCCTCCTATGAGGATAAATTAATTTTCTTTATATTGAATCTAAATGTGATAATTTGCCCAACCATTCCATACAGTTTTGCTTTAAACCAAAGTATCTTTTTTATGCTTAAAAGTCTCTYTAAATAAACATATTGATTCTCTGGCTGCAATGGAACTGACATTTTTAGAAAGTGTCACAAAGACTTTCAGGTTTGCATTGATTGGGTTTTGAATGGACAGCCACCGTCAATTGTTTCTGGTTGATTTATTTATGATTCCCCAGAAAGAGAGAATTACGCATCTCAGATCAGTCTGTGACACACAGATAGCAGTTGTGCTTGCGACTAATTTTGGCACCTAAAGAGAATACAGCAAGGCAACCTGAATACAATATATCAAACCATTTCCTACAACTTATATCCCTATTATTTTGGATTATGACACAAAACAAGAGCTGAATTTTCTGCATTCTGTTACYGTTTAATAATAGAATTCTGAAATTGATTGGAATAGTTTATATACAATTCATCCTGTTACAAGACAAGGGTAAACTAAGACTCCTTGAGATCTCTCCCAAGCTTCTTTCTATCATGCTTTTATTATGTCCCTTGAAATGGTAGGATGATTAGCACCAGTGGTTGTACAGCTAGGGACAGATATTGACCAAGTTTCCTTTTACTCTCTGTCAAGTTTTAACTGGGTACAAAATAGAGGTGGATAAACAGGCAAAGGGTACAAGGCAGAATTGGAGAAGAAGGTAGGAAATGTAAAAGGCAAGTTCTGCCTCACAGTCAAATGTGACTAGTTCACTGGAGTGAAGGCAGGTATTGGTACAAATACTGAAGCTGTAACGAGGGAGCTAAAGAAGCTTGTGGTGTGCAGCTACACATGTAGGGTATCACAGGCATATGAGCAAAGATATTGGAGGAGGACAGGTGACAAGGCAATTTTACAAATGCTGGCAGAATGCAGGGAATAATGAGTTCTCTGTTATTTAACATAAGACCTGAAAATTCAAATACTGACGTTTGAGAAACAAGCAGCAGTTGCTCATTTGCATAAATTTTGATATTAGCACTTGTCACTTTGTGACTAGAAGATAAGGGCACATAGCATTCAAGAGAGGCAGACATGAGGTGATATATATGAGTGAGATCCTATTTTCAAAGTCCTCGTGAAACAACCCTAGCTTTACACATCCAGAGATGGGCGCTGAGCCCACTTTTGTCATTAGCGGATGAGATCTTGGAGCTATGGTAGACAGATGATGGAAATATGAGCTCCACAATTCAAAAAAAAAAAAAAAAAAAAAAAAAAAAAAAAAAAAAAAAAAAAAAAAAAAAAAAAAAAAAAAAAAAAAAAATTCAAAAAAAAAAAAAAAAAAAAGAAGCAGAATCATTAAGGCATTGTATGAAACCGTCATAGTTAAACACCTCTTATGTTCTGTGCTGTTCTGGTCTCCACAACTTGAAAAAGCTGCATTAAAACTGGAGAACATTCAGGACAGGACAAAGATAACCACAGGACTGATAAAGCTTTCATAAAAGGAAYGACAAAACAGACTGCTCACTGATAACAACAGAGATCTATAAATCGAGGGTGTCATGGAAAGGAAATTCATGGCAACTCTACCCTGCCTCTTCCAAAACACTACCACAAGTGTGTCAAACAAAAGCTATCAGGAGGCTGTCTCAAAACACGCTGAGGAGTACAGTGTGAGATGTGAAGTTAAGCCTTGCTGCAGATCTCTCAGATGCCAAAAGCTTCCATAAGTTCAAAAGTGACTATGCAAATTCACAKAAAAAATAAAAAAAAAAGRTTGTAAAATATAAAGACAGCATCTTTGACTCAGCAAAGCCCTTCAGCCTTAAAACTCTGGAAGCCAAAAGCATATTGTGTGAAGAACAACTACAGTACTATCATGCTGCTTTACTAAATCTCCTGCTCATGGCCGCCATCATGCATGGAATGCTAGATGGGCCTTTGATCACACTCAGCATGAATACWCATGTGTTTGTCTGCTATGTTCCCGTGACACTTGGAGCCACATGAGTAAGCTGCCCTGTCTAATGGAAGGATGCAGTGAAGCATCCATTAGTCTGTCCCTGTTACCTATTCCCAGCTGGCAGTTAGGAACTTTTGTCACTACAAGYCATAAGAGATAGGGGAAATAAGAAAGCAATAAATGGACTTATGCTTGTAATCCCCTCAGTGCTCTATTTCATTAGATGTCTTTTTGCTTTATTTTGTTTACAATAAATAAATAACTATCTTATTTATGTAAGGTACTTCAGTTAAATATGTGTTTTACCAGGACAAGTTGTGTCTACATTGAAGCCCTGTGTTAGGACTTTGTTGTGGAAAGGCCTAAACTGTTGAGAGGTATTTTACTCCATTTTTCCCCCCCATGAAGGCGCACAGTCGCAAATAAAACTCCAGCTGCTTACTGAAACTGCATTTTCAGGAGATTACATATATGCTTCTTCTCTGTCACTAAAACTGGACATGATTGGGTTCAAGGCCATATAAACATTCTGAGAAACCTGTATCCTCGAGAAGCTTTTGCAGCCTTATAAGTTCACTAGGGCACTGATAAGTAAGTATGCCTAATTTTCTAATGTATCAAGTRTCAGTCAATGGTTTGTAAAAAATACTCGGATTATATAATGGGCAAAAATAGGACAAGAGAGCTTGACCTATATCCTGGGAACAAGATATCCAAAAYGTCACAGAAACTACAGAATATACAGTAGCAGGACTCAGATATGATTCTGTTGTACCATACTTAAACATTAATAAGAATTTAATGTCTGTGTAACACAGATGATGGGAAACAGATTTAGTAGTCTGTGTGTTTTTGGATAAAGGGCACTCCTATTTCAACCTTTTGWCAGGAAAAGGAATCAAGTAAAGCTCATTTTTTTAATAGATGTGCTTACTTGCCTAACTTCTAATATAAATGCATAGTCCAGATCAGCTTCTTCAGTTTTACTGATTCTTGCACACATGTATTCCCCTAACTCCTGTTATTACTGTTATCATTGAGATGGCATTTGTATTCCAAAACTTTATTTCCAATGGCTGATAACTTTCTGAATCAATTTTCCTTATGCTAGAATTTCCTGTGCTTTTTGTCAGCCTGAGGATGGGTGTTCATACATGAAGGTCTGAAGAAAACCCATTTAATCATTATTAAGATCAAATTCCTAAGTAAACATGAGGGCACTTTCTGTATTCAGTAAAGGGTTTGTACTTTAATAGAAACTAAACTACAAAATAGTTAATGTAACATTCCATTACTTTAGTTGCTCTGCTGGCCCTTCCTCTGTGATTTGTGACTGTTAAATAGTTATAATAGTTAGATATATTTCTATATGTACATATTTTTAAAGTTATGTCTGAATTTAAAAAAAAGCAAAACAAAACAAAACAAATCTAAACAGTGCAGTAGCACAAAAATCAATTTTTTTTTAAAAGTGACTGAATTAAAATATATATTTTTTTCAGTTATGGATTTGCTATTACAACTGTGTATCAAGTGTAATCAGTCAAGCTTTGATAYGATTATACCATTAGGTTGCTACACTTAAATTTGTGTCCAGGACAAATCCATACACTCAAAAATCATTAAGATGTTTCTCCAAATGGGGTAGAAGAAAATGAGCTAAAATACCTATTCAGGCGGAAAAATGGATCAGAGTCAGCATTTGGACAAATATTGTTCGGAAAGAAATCTAAGTTTGGAGGCTCTTCCGTCTTTAAAAGAATACAATTGATATATGAATACAATATGAATACAATTGATGCTAAAATACCATCTCAGGCACTGACATCCCCCTTCTCCTGCCAATCTTGAATACTGTTCATTCTTTTATACTTCAACTGTTCTCTAATTATGGATAAAACATGGTTTTTTGTTACTAGGCAGTATGACCATAATAGGTGACATTAAAAGGTGTCATTAGAAAAGGAGGGGTGGAACAGAATAAATCCTGTGGGACACTTACGGACAAAGTTTCAAGACACTACATGTCTAGTGAAGACCATCACTTTTACAATCCCAGTWCACTGTATCTTTGCAGACACATATTATATATTTTTTCTTATGTATTTATTTAGTAAGACACCAAGCTGCAAATACAGCAGCACTTGCTTGTSTTCTTGTTAGGAAATCTGGCTAATGAGCTGTTTACAGGAACTCCCAACCACACCTTATGTGTGGCCGTAAGATGCTGTCTTATCTTTAAAATCCTATGCAAACTATGTCCACACACCAGAGAAGAAAAAAACAACCTATAAATTCTTTATGAAACAACTCCTTATCTGAAGCACCATCATTGATCAGGCACTAGAACAGCTCATAAATAAGATCTACCCCCATTTTAGATCCCAACACAGTATTACAAATGTTCTGGTCATCACAGGAGATCAATGAAGTACAAATAGTAAAAATAAAAATCAGCAAAGTCAAGAAGATTGTAATCCTGAGAGAGAAAAAGATACAAAAGATACAAGATCATGGTTTTCAGTAACATGTCCTACGTTTAATGAAAGCAGTTCTCACCTGAGTGTGTGAAGGTGGTAAACCTTTTCGACCATATACTCCAATCAATGCGTCTTTCTGAAGGGATATATTGAATTTTAGAAATTGTGGCTGATCAATGAAGAGTTGTGATCTCCAAAATATCCCAGGGGGCACTTCCTGTATTGCTCTTCGCCCTATATCAAGTTCTCCAGAATCTATAGTGTTGTTTTCTTGTGCAAATCCTCCTAATTTTCCTAATGGGTTAGAAYAACAACAACAAAAAAAATTAGTTTTTATTTCTGGCTTTCAACCATCCTTTCCACATATCTTCAAATATTTAGAATCACCTCAGAAAAGTGTTACYTGATAATCTTTTTGATTAGAAGTTCACAGAAATTCAATGATTTGGAAATAAAAAGACAAAGATACCACAAATACCTGCATATTAAAAATGCTGTAGAGTCCCTAAGGATGAGCATTATGGAAACAGTTTAGGATCTACATTAAACTATTCTTTTTTTTTTTTTTTTCCTAAAATTTTAAATGAATTTTTTAAAAAAAAAAAATCCAATAAAAAAAAAAAAAAAAAAAAAAAAAAAAAAAAAACAATCCTAAGAAAAAGCTAAATGCAGCACATAGATTTTAAGAGTATCAGATACATAAACACAAATATTGAAGAAAACCAATATACAATTTTTTCTGCATTGAATATCAGAGCATTTATAATAATGTCTATAGCTCTGGTTACCTATTTTTGGTTTTGTGTAAGCAAGCAATGCTATATTTAAGAAGCTGGCACCTCAAGGTGAGGCTTGAGTGAAGCAATACAATGAAAAATGGAACTGTCATTATAGTCTTGGAGTTTTTTGTGTTTTTACCAATTTATACCTCTTTTCATCAGCTAGTCTATAATAAAGATTGAACTAAATCCATCTGAATGTGATAAGCATGTTTRTGTGATACTTGGTTGAATAACAAGTGCTCTGAAGAACTGACAAACCTGCCTTGTCTTTTATGCTCAAACTCTATAATATTCATCATTTCATGGAACCAACTGACACAACCTTTTTGCAAACATTTAGACTGTAAAAAAATAGATTAAAATCTGAAATGCCAGGTGAGGTCACAGATTGATCCTCGCCACTTTTTGTGCATCCAAGATGAACTGAGACTGCTATTGAATTAAACAGGTACAGAAGCACTGCTGAGAGGCCTTGAGTGGGGGCCTGTATCATCATCAGAGCTGTGTCACAACAGCATTGCAGTCACTGAAAATGTCTCACAGGATTATCACATGGATCAGAGTTCTGCTGAGAAGAKACAGTGAAATATTTGATCTTGAAGAAACCATTTTTAAACACTTTTCAGGATGAGTCRAATGCTTTTCTAAATTTGGACTTAACCTTTCATAATATTCATGTGCTATTCCAGAAGATGGATCTGTATTCACAATTCCAGTTTATTTAAGCATTTGATTTTTACCTTTTTCTTCAAATTTAAGCATATTGTGTGATATAAATTCACACACTGATGACTGGTAATCATTAAACAATAAACAMTTGTTTGCTCTATTGATCTGCAGCTTCCCCTATTCCTACATTTCAAATGAAAARTAACTACCTTGTACTACCGAAAAGATGAACTAGATTTCTTGAGCAAGTGGTGTTTTTCAAATACTYTAACCAACTTCACAGGAATGACTATTTCTGGGGTTCAAAACTAAGCAGATAATACTCCTACAGAGTCCCATGTTCTTCACTAAAAAAAAGATGGATTTTACTTTGTAGCCACATGCCCCTTTAGCACCCCAACACCGCTCTCAAAACTGTCAGTAGCTGTTCACCATCATTAGGTTGTGGCATTAATTATTCTTTGTTCCCTGTTGTATCTCAAAGGCCATAAGAAAGATCTTCATAGTGCCATAATTTGTTTTCCACTTTCYAAACAGTAACAGTTCTTACAGCTTTAAATCAAAACATGAAATGTCATGTTCATTCATTTACTTTGAGGGTGGTTGAAATTTCTCATACCCAAGTCACTGTATCAGGATATTACCAGGGGACTACAGAGGGGTGGTACTGAAAGTTTYCAGCAGTCAAAGTATCCAAATCAGGGCTTAATTGATTCTTCCTTACAGTTTTCAGTAACTAGTAAGATAGAACAGGGCCCTGTCCTTACATTTCATATCTAATTGTCACACCTTCCCTTCCACCTAACTGGTCATTGTCTTGTGGTTTAAAATGTGCATTCTCTGGTCTGTCTGCTGTTTAGTATTGATGTTTGCTGATAAATGACCACTTACCATATTCTGCAGAGGACAGCATTTTAACAGTGAATCGAATTAACCCTGTTCTCTTGAACAGTATTTAGGGGCATAAGGAAGGAAAAATGGATTTGATATGCTTGTTATTTCCTTTTATTTTTGAGGCAGCATATAGCARGCTTTAGTTTGTTACAAAAAATTAAAAAAATTAAAAAAAAAAAATTAAAAATTATCAAGGGGAAAAAACCCAGTGTTTATAAAATATTTACAAAAAACATCAATATATTTTATACAAGAAAGTATATTGGCTATTGAATGCAGAAGACAATGGGATGATGAGCTGTCACTACAGCATCAATATTCATTAACCATAGAGTAGCTTTTTGCTATTAATTCAAAACAAGTAAGAAGAACACAGGAAGAGATAATGACTATTTAAGTACAAGAAAAAGGCAGTAGGGTAAGGAAATGAAAGAAGAAAGTGTCCTACTGGAGAAGTTCCATAGGCTTACAAAAATGACACAATGAGTAAACTGAGCTAACGTGGAGCTGTGATAACTTGAAAASTTTTCAAGATGTCAATTGCTGGCAGAGGCTTCCTCCTTCTTAGTGGTAAGGAGGTCAGATGTACCCTGTGAATGGGAAAATGGATTTTTGTGTAATGAAGCAAACACTGCATTCATCAACCATTTAAATCAAGTTTTCCATTCAAAACCTATCGATTTTGAAGCCTCTGTTAGCCAAAAGAGCACTAGCTCTTAAACGTTTTGAGAATCTTAAAGGGCAACATAGAAGAAGGTCGATAAAAATAATCCCTTTATGTGGTTTGTATTTTAAAAGCTCTTACAACCGAATTAAGGAAGTTTTCTTTTCTTACTTTTTATATTGTTTGGATGATTCAGACTCAATATTATATGCTAGAGATGTTGAGAAAACAAATGAACACATTATACCTGACCTATTAAATCTCAGAGAGCAATTAAAAAAAAAATTGAAGAAAATATCAACTTCTCTTGGGTAGAGGAAAACCAAGGTTTTCCATTGTGAGGTCATCATGCCACACAAAGCTCCTTCATCATGAGCTGCCTTCTATGCATAGCTAAGAGAGAAGCCTCAAAAATACGCAAAATATTCCTGAAGTGCCTCTTTTGGAGCAAAAACTTCAAAGAAAGAGATTATGATTGGACACACACATGTAATCTCTTGTCCAAAAACTATTGAGAGCTTGTTTCAAGTCCCAAAGATTGAATCAGGTTCCCCTTACAAAACAGAATGTCTTGACACCTTGAGYCCCCTGGATTTCTTGTGGCCATTTCTTCAGCACGAGGCCCCTAATGTAGGATGGTCTGAGCCAGCCTCAGCCCCATCCTGCTGTTTCTGGGGACCCCACAACAACCATTGCATTATCCAGTATTTTAGAGTACACAGAGTTTTTGCTTCTCTGGATATGATGAGAACTTTCCTATGCTCATCAAATATCAAATGTAAATTCCTGGGAGGAATTTTGGTTGACAGCTAGCTTTCCTGGTAAGATTGGCATTATTGCTCAGGATCCACAGACCCCTTCACATGCTGTGTAGGAGAAACTGTGTGTTCTTGTTAATCGATTTAAAATTACTATTACTTACAAATGCTCTGTACTYACATTAAATATAGAGCTTTGGAGGAAAACTGTTAAAGTTTAATGATGTAAGTAAGACACAAAGGAAGGAAATGTTCCAAAAGAAGAAAAGAATATGGTGGCCATGTCACTTACCATTGTCTCCAGCGGGAACTGTTACAGGGTGTGTTGGCACAGTATCAGAATTCACTTTTCCATTCTCAAATGTATCATTTTCAGTTTGCTGCAACTGCCAGTTGAGGCCAAACAGATGCATTGCTAGTGGTAGAGGATACAGATTATTTGATGCTTTTAACCACAATGACAAATTGCACAAAAAACAACTTTCCATGCTTCACAGTGGAATAGCAACTCACATTAAAAAAATCAAATCACATGAACCAGCATACACAGACTAATAGTTCAGCAATTGCACTACGCAATTGCTACTACTGTCCTTTAATGATACACTGCTTTCAGTGAACGCAGTTGACAGAAAGCTCACCAGTTTCATTTTGAGTCTTTTACCAGTCCCAAATCAATGTTCAAAAGGACCGGCAGTAATTATGTTCTTTTCTCTTTTTTTTTTTCCTCATTTTTGATCCTTCTGAAGAGACAAATCATTTAAGTGAACTCCTAAATAACCTACTAAAATAAATGATTCTCCCAGCAGTTAGATCTGTCGTGGTTAGCCAGAGAGGAAAAAGAAAAAATACAGGAGGAGAGGAAGGCGGGTGCTGTGAGCGTTGCAGGGCTAACCTAAGACATGAGAACTTCATGCTGCCAACAACACCCTGCACAACCTCCTATTATATGCCCATTCTCTATGCTAGTCTACAAAATGAGGCCAAGACCATGAGCAGAGCCAAAGACACTGGGGCAYGTTGCTCTGATAACGGTAATGTGCAGCTAGGTTTCTGAATTACTTATTTCCCCACAACCCCTCTCATGTGAAAGATGGTATCAGGTAAAAAAGTTTATCTATGGTAATTATGAGACAGGGTCAACCTTCCAAGTTGTTAGGGGGAGCTTAAGGAACCTTGATCACCAGGAATTAAGGAATGAACCCTGTGTCTAAACTTTTAGAGCAAAAATATGGAAAAAAAAACCCATGTTAGTGCTGTACTGTGATACTCATATGCAATTTCATCCTGCCTGTGTATTATTTTCTTCTCTTTCAGTGTCTCTATAATGCCACCAAAATGCATTTTATTGTAATTACTCTACTTTACATTTGGTATAACATGGTTTTCTCATTYCATGACAATACTTACCTGCAAAGCAGCTAAAATAATCTTTCAGTGCTACTAGAGAATAAAAATGCACTGGGAAAAAAACCTGTAATCATGTACTTTAACTATTTGTGCAAAATACAAGAAAAATAATTCACTATACTTTGTTGCTTCTGCTCCTTCTCTCTCCCTGAARCAGATCACTGTTACAGACATTACTAATTTATTCATTGCCTCTATGCAAATGACAAAAAAAATCTTCATCCCTTTTGGTTTCATGTCTGCTCCTTAAATCTCTCTGTATTGACCATGGCAACTCTTATTTAAGATGAACAGGCATCAATGCAAGTTTACTTAGCCAGGCAGAATAAACTGCAGAATTAAGAGGTTGTCTGCCAGGTCTTTGCCTTAAAGCCTCCCCCTTACCCTGAACAAAACAAAAAACCTCAGAATAACTAAAGACCTGTTACTGAATACTTCAAAGACTGAAAATCCTCACTAYAGATGACATATTATCTTTGTTCCAAGTCTCTGACTCTACTATTACTCTTCTTTCCCAGACCTTAAATTGCCTGTCAAAGCCTGATAATGTAGAATTTTCCTTGACCCTAAAAACATCTTTCTCTTTTCACTTCTCAACTCTTGTTAAACCATAAATCTGACCACYACCATGTCTGGCACATCACTAGAAKTAGCCATTATTATTTTGACCCTACCTCCACGGAAATCCTTATTTATGTATTAATCACCTGACAATTGTATCTGTTTTAACATCTTTCAATAAAACTCCACTGTATGTTACACTAGCTCATTTCATGGCAGCAATGAAAGACTGCAAATAAGTAAATCTTCCATGATTTAAACCCACTGCATTTCTTGCTTTCAAATCTGGAGATCTAAATCACCTCTCTTAACTTTGCTGTCTTCTTATCCCTTTTATTAATTCTTCTGAAGAAAAAGAAGAAAAAAACTGACATTCATTTTTTAACTCCAGAAACACAGGAGCTTAGAACATTATTAACATCTCTGGTGCTATATACATGCCCCGTGCCTCTTCATGCTCCCCGGGGAGATCAGAAGGGGAAACTCCAACACAACCTTCTAGTTGTTCCCTCCTAATTCAAAACAGCTGGAATTTGAAGTCTTCAAAGACAAGGACTGTGGGATCTATATTGATTACATCTCACAAAACCACATAAGTGACAAATACCTTTTCTTTATGTTTGTACTGGTCTGAGTCCCACTGTAGTTTAATGTCAAAGATAGGGAGTATTAGTATATCCCTCAAATATACTATTCCTATCTCAGATTTAACAATGAACTAGAAGCAAGTTCAATACACAATGYGTAATGAAAATGAACAGATGGATAAATGCAGCTGTTTCACAGATTGTGAACGTAGGAATATTATTTAAGCAGACAAAAACTGTTACTAGACAATTCCAATGACAAAACTTACAATGTGTACTACTATACTAAATAATTAAACTATGTAATCTCTCTCAAGAATTCTCCAGAATTTAGAGAATTGTCCTTTCACTGCAAGCATGAAAAAAATATGAAAGAAACAGGCTTCTGGCTAAAGTATCAAATTACAAGGCAGAATCTCTTTAGAGAAATCATATTTAGAGATGATGAAGTTTAAGAACATGGGTAAATAGACTGAGTATGACAAACTCAGGCACTATTTTGTCAATCAAAATTGGTTTTCTCTCAGCTGGCTATCAACATAAAAGCAAACTTTAGGGCCTTATCAGTTTTATAAGGACAGTGAGGCACCTGATAAAAATTCTTGATGCTATTATGAATCTGATTAACAGCCCCTGGGACATCTGAGACCTTCAAGTCAAATGGTACGAACTAGTTCTGACTTTCCAAAGGGAGAATAATGCAATCTGATTGCAGAGGTGTATATGTTTGTTTCATTTCCTCCAATCTAAAAAAGGATGAAAGYCTTCTCCTAGCTTTGGGATGGGGATGTAAGAGATGAATCCCCTTCTCTGTTTCTACTGTGTTCAGAGAAATAGTATGTTTACTTCTTGTTATAAAGAATTTGATATATGAAGCAAAAATTCAAGGAAAAAACATTTGAAGCAAAATACATTTCATTATTTCCTGCTGCTATTTTTGTTCCAAATCTAATGTAAAACATTTTTTATTTATTTTTGAATTAGCTACTGCCTGTCAGGTGTGGTTTATTCCCAGTCAATTTGGAATCTATTTGTTTTAGACAATGAGGCCAAGAGACCCTTCCTAGAGTCACTAGTTCTGAGTCTGCCAAATCTATGGGGACACCAACACTGGAACGACTTTCTTTCAATACTGGCATAACTTTGACAGCAGCAAGGACCTCTCTGKGAATGCCAGATGCCTCTAACCAGAAGGCAGGCAGATTGTGATGGTTGTGGTCATGGATCAGAACAACTCAATCCAAATAATCCACAGCTGAAGCATGGATGAATTCTCATGGGATGGGAGAAAAGATGGATTGTCATAATTACAAATGTGCCCAAAAACCCTAACAAAAGCCTCCTTTTACTTGTTTCAAGACTGGGATGATTGCTTCCATTGTGGGACATTCTCTTTTTAAGTAGAAAAACAGATGATGATACCTAGGGAAAAGGAGTCCAGGAAGGCTGGATGTGCTTTAAAGAAGGAAATCTTAAAAGCATCAGAGCAGGCCATCCCCATGAGATGAAAGGTGAGCTGGTGGGGAAGAAGACRGCCCTAGATGAACCCCGGATGAATGGAAATCAGGGAAAAAAAMCAGAGTTTATCAYCTCTGGAAAGACATCAGCAGCCCAGAAGGACTACAAGGTGTTGTGAGGCCATGCAGGGAGAAAACAAGAAGGATCAAAGCCCATCTAGAACTTAATGTGGCCACTGCTGTAAAAGACAATGATTTTACAAACACATCAGGAAGAAAAGGAGGGCTAAAGAGAACCTCCATCCCTTCTTGGATAAATATAGTTGCAAAAGATGAGGTACTTAATGCCTTCCTTGAGTCAGTTATTAATGACAAGACCAGCTGTCATCAAGGTATGCAGCCTCCAGAGCTGGAAGACAGAAACAGGGAGCAGAACAAAGCCCCCATACTCTAGAACGGAATTGTCAGTGACCTGCTAAYGCAACTTATGCAACTGTGTCCAGTTTTTTTTCACTACAGAAAAGACACTGAGGTACTAAAACACGTCCAGGGAAGACCAACAAAGGTGGTGAAGAGTCTGGAGCACAAGTTTTATGAGGACAGCTGATGAAGCTGGAGTTGCTAACCCCAGAGGAAATGAAGTTCATGAGAGACCTTCATGCTCTTTACGACTACCTGAAAGCAGGTTGTTGTAGGTCTCCCCTCCCAGGTAAAAAGTAACAGGCCAAGAGGAAATTATGCCACGGGAGGTTTAGACTAGGTATTAGGAAAAATGTTTTCATGGCAAGAGTTGTAAAACATTGGAACAGACTTCTCAGGGATGTAGTGAAGACAGCATCCCTGGAAATGTTCCTAAAAACTGTGGATATGACTCCCCAGGACTTGGTTTAATGGTGAACATAATKATGGTGCTAGGCTGACAGGCTGATGTGATGATTTTAAAGGTATTTTCCATCTTTAACTATTYAACCTACAATTAAATAGTTACATTTCTTTTGATTTAAATTAAAAAAAATAAACTTAATTTTAATTAATTTTAATTTAAATTCAATTTACAAAAAACATACCATCTTCAACCTATGATTCTAGGTTCTTCTACCTATTCTACTGTTTCAGTCCCTACTTTTGTTCTGCAAAGTAATCTCTAGTTACCAAGAGTTCTTCATTTGCAGAATCTATACTAGCATTTACCTTTGTACTGAGTTGTTTAAGGCAGATTTGTACAGCTACGGGAAAAATTATCCGCATGGGYGGCCTTTAGAGTGCGGTGATAGTCTAAATGTTGTAGAGTGCATTCCCTCTAACAGAGTGAAGAGGCAAGACAAGAAAGCTCTCTCAGATATGGGCTGCCCTTGGCATGAATAGAGTACCAGGGTCTGTGTATGTGTGTGGTACTGGTGAATATGGCTAAATTCATGAATCCCAAACACAAAAGCAGTAACCAAAGTAACAGTTGAGCTCTTGCCCTCCTGCTTGCCAAACGGACTGGGATATTAAAAAATTCAGAGCTCAAGTTAAAGGAGTGCATTTATAGCAACAGTAGCCTCAATACTAACATAAAAAGGCGATCATTTGTTGCAGGCTATTGGGTAATCTTGCCATCTGTCACTACACAGTTCACTGAAGGGTTTCTGAACCATCTTAAACTGCTTTTTCAAGCTTGGTTGATTTTGTCTTTCACTGTGTAACTGAAGTCTAGTTATTTTGGTTTGTAAYCAGTCTACAAAGCTTTTCATGTCCACTTAATAATTAAAATAGCAACTAAGAATACATTTCACAGCAACACTTGAAAAAAAAATATCACTAGTTTACACTGTGAAAAACATTTTGCAATGATCTGCTTCAGGAAGAAGTTGCGCATTTGTTGTGCATACTCCTTGCTCAAGCTAGTAATTTGATGCTTTATGCATTACCTTTACAAGGAACTTGTTCTTGAGCAAATACACTGTATTATCACTTCAAAACCCTCTCCAAGACTTACTTGCATCCAAAAGGAATCAGTTCTTTATTAGTAGGTGGCAAGAAAGATGGACAATTGATGTAACTAAGTGGCAGAAATAGAACTGTGAGAGCTGACAACTACCTGCTACATTTGACTGGGGAGTGCCTTCCCTTGCTGTCTTGCTCAAGATCTTAAAGCTCTCTTCTGCCAAAATWATGAGAGGCACAAAAAAGAATTGTAACAGAAAACCAATTTACGTAGCTGTTTTTCCATTTAGCAAGGACTTGTCTGATTTTTTCCCCCTGTCTCATACACTTGAATGTTATGAGGATAGGATAGCTCGTTCATAAAGGAAACAGACAGGTGTTATAATGATTCAGTGTCCAGTGTAGCTCTGAACAGAAAACTAAGTTTARATCAGATGTGAATATACACACAGTGCTGGGGCTTATGGTGATCAGAATTTTTTCTTTTTCTTTGTAGAAAAGGGTAGCAATATACAGTAAAAGCCAGAGAAACTTACTGTTCTGGTCAAAAYTGAAGGTTTTCTCTATCCTAACTCACCAGGATCAACCACAACTTTTTAAAAGTACTGTAAGTGACAAATACGCTCACATGAAACACAAAGGTCATAGCAAACACCCTCTGAGCTCTGCAGGTGAAAGAATCACATATGTAAATCATGAGGATGCAGGAACAAAACCATACATGTACAAGCAGAGGCTTTATTCACAAAAGCAGCCCTCTGAAGTATCAGTCAGAACTGCCAGCAATTCAATATCTTCCATTCTGAATCTGGCAACGTTTTTTTTTGCAGGAAAGAATTCTAAAGGTGACACAGGCTATTTCAGGAGAACCAGAGARTAAGAGAGAAAGAAGAAGAAATAGGGTTGCTGGAATTGGGAAATAGACTTCCAGTGTTCCTCCAGCTTTTCTTAGAATCAGACAGATGAAAAGTTAACACTAGATGGCAGAAAGAAAAAAAAATGGCTATCTCTAAAGAGCAAGCATCTCCCTAAGACCTCTGGAGATAAGGCCTATGGCATATGTTCTATAAACATAAAGAGCTCAATGCCGTAGGGAAAGTCCACAAGAGGAACTGAACAAGGTTGGCAACCCTCCTTCCTTTCTCCCATATGTTTTACAAGGCATGGTAATCAAGTCTTATTATTCATGAAGCTGTGCTTGAAGATGAGCCCCTTGCTAAGTTATTGCACTCRTGTTCCAGGACTGCCACTGTTACATATTTCCAGGTGCTGGTATTTTCAAACCATGATCTAAAAAATTGCTTCCTTAAAATTAATAGAAAAATCTTTATGCACACTTGCACATAAGGAAAACTGAACATAATTTATATTTAAAGCAATGCAAAAAGATTATAATTTAAAGTAAGCAAATTGCAATTATTGCTCAATCTTGTTGAAGGATTATCTTCTAGTTCATCTCCCTGTTGGCAATACAATTTAAAATGAAATATTTGAACACTGAAGTGGTTTTTAAAATTATCTTCCATATATTTTTCTTGCAGCCATAATTAGAATCTAAACCTATTTTATTCTGAAGGACCTGAAGTGGACCAGGAGATGTGGAAATGAACTGTCAGCGATTTGTATTCATATGCTTTTTTGTAAGATAATAGGATACCTTGGATGTTGCTGCAGATCAAATAGTGAATTAAAATAGTTAATTAAAATGTTAAATAAATTGAATTAAAAGTTACAAGGACAAGTTCTTTATTTATTACTCAAAATTTGTTTTTCTCAAATCAACAAAACCTGTTATTTCTGATTTTAAAATATCTTTAAAGTACATGCTTTTGAGCATCTTTAAAAGATTAGTCACTAGCAGCATCATATAAGAGTTTCTGAACATATATACTGAATGTAAAACATTTTATTATAGTGCTATATGAAAAACCCTATCAAGATCAATATAGTAACTGAAGAAGTGTGGTATTTTCCCTTTTATCCTGAACAGTTCAATGGATCCATTGATTTTACTGTTTCATCTGGAAAAAAATTCCAGCCTTTCTAGTCTATTCCTCATTTTCTCTTGGAAGCTTTTAACAAAGAATTTGCAAAATATATAAAAAAATTCCTAGAAAAATACAGCAACAAAGGTATACCAGCTCTCTACTATGGATACTAATAATATGGATTACTCTTTTTGACCACTAATCAAAGATGATTACATGACACTTTAAGTATTATTGCATTTGAACTGTTAATAAAGATGTGTGATAGTCTTGGTGTAAATATTTTTACTGTATCCGCCCTAAGATGGAACATTTATTCCCCTGGAAACCTGTACAGTTAGATGCCTCATTTCAGCTRTCAAGCCAGGGACTTCTATGTAACAATGGTCTAATTCTGTCAACTGCATTATATGAGGCACATTCAAAGCTTTAGGGAGAATCCAGATTTCTTAAAAAAGAAACAAAGACAATTATTCAGTAGCCTCTTATTTAAATAAAATGTAACTTTATGTCCTGTTTCAGATTTGCCCATTTATTCTGAAGAACAGCAAACTGATCCCATTTCTTAACAGTCTTCAGTATACTTAAATAGTCTTTAGTATCTTCAGCTTTCTTCTCAACATAGCTTTTTTTTCTTTTTCAGCTAATGTTGTTCAGTCTAAAAAGATGGAGAAAAGTCATTACAGGTAGAGAAATTATGGGGAAGGGATATTAGATTGCTGACTCTCTTGAGGCAAGGAATGTTTTGTCTCTTCTAATTCATACAAAGGCATGAAAAACATCCTGTAAATTTTAGGTTTCTATCTAATAAAGTCATAAAGATTTTGTTTTTAAGTGTTGTGAGGGAGAAAAAAAATTCCCTGATTTGCACTTTTCAAGACCAGGTTAAGACTACAGATTAATAACTTTTCTGTATTCCTTCAGGAATTTCTTTATTTTATTGCTTCTCATTCTTTAAATCATTCCTTCCTTAAACCTGATTTCCGGAAAAAARCTGAGGCTCATCTTTGTTTTAGCTATTTTAGTTTTCTTTCACAACTCCAACAGAAGTCTTGCTTTGTCATTTAGATCACAGCCCTCATAAAACAGAAGCACTAAGAAGAGCAATGGCAACGTAATGTCTCAAAATTAACTGGAAAAACCTTTCCTAGGTAAGAGCATTGATGAAGGGATCCAGCCATTTTTATAGTTCAAAAGTGTTATTTGTTACAAAGAAAGCGACCACCCCAAACCCAAACCCAACAAAACCACCACAGATCTCTTGAGGGATATAATTAAGTGGCTCTATATGATCATGCATAGCCTATTTGCATGTTGATGGCACGGAGAAGTGCAGTCTGATGAAAAGATYTATGAACCAAAGGAAAAAGAAACAGGGGCCAATTAATGCAATGTTCAAAGGACACACCGAGCTGGGAGTTTATACTGTGTAGTGAAACACTTGTGTTGCACATTTCCATCTCATGACTGGCTAAAAAGATCAAAGCATTTTTATTCCATATTAAGAATGACAGAATATTACAGCAAACATGCAATAAGGATAAATGTAATAAGCTTTAATAAAAGATGATAATAGGGCTTGATAAGAACTTTTGGAATGCCACCAAATCAGAAATGTAAGATGAAAGTATCTGCATGTAGAGATTGTAGTGTGTTATTTGGAACCCCATGGAGCTAAGCTGTGATTAGAACTCCATATTTTTCCATAAATTAGCTTTTGTTTTGAATTTCCTGCTGAGATCATATGCAAGTTAATTGAACGTGCAAGTCAATATATAGGTTTTCTAATCCTTTGCTGTTTTTTAGGCTTCTTGATATCACAATTAAAGGAGTCCACTTGTAGATCAAAGGTACATGACTGAGGCCAAAAGAAAATAACCTATAACTTATTTGCAAAACTTCTCCACAGTGATTTAGACCTGTCCATGATAATTACTCACTGTGCAATTACATACATGCATAAACCAACCACTACATGCAGATTGGCTTGCAAGCCCACAGAATTTCCACTTGAATCCATATTTAAAAACAGAATGGATATGCTGAATTCATTTTCAAAGAGGCCTTTTTATACAACTCTACCTTATCTCAAAACCTCCAATGTAAACTTGGAAGCCATTAGCTACCTGAATAAGCAAATAATCTTGTACAAATGCTTGGTTTAAAACCCCACATAGCTCAGTCATCCTCGTATTGAAACATCATCACGACTCTTGGGACTGGCTACTAGATAGGTCATCCTTTATTACATAGTCATTAATACATTTTATGTGCATTGGAATAACATACCATGCTCCTTCACTACAGTGAGGAGAGTTTTTTATGCAACTATTCCTGTAAGCAACGTTATAATTCAGGTACATGAAAAATACTACCAATAAAGAGCAAACAGAAAAAAAAATGGCCATGTATGATTTATGAAAGGAAACTGTGACATAAAGACAAAMTTACTGTTAATTGTTTGTTAAGCCAGTGAATTGCTTGCAAGACAGTTTGTAAACCACTTTGAATTTTGTATCAGTTATGTAAGCCTTGGAAAAAACAAGTCAGGATTACAGTTTCGCATTGATTTTTCCCCCTTTAAAGTTAAATGAGCCACAACACTGAACTGTAAAATCTTACAGGTGATATTAAGAATAGCCAGTCTTAGCTCTAAAGTAATAGTTACTTATAAAACTGATAGAGAAAATCAACTACACCTTTTAAAGTGTGAAAAGACATTGGATCAGTAATAAGGATGTGTTTTAAAATTATTCTTTACTTTTGGCTGCAGCTGAATTGAAATAACAGAAGGTATTGAATCTCTCTTTTTCAAATGTGGACACCTCAATTTCATTACTTCTACTTGGGAGTACTAACAGGAGACAGAAAAGAWGCAGCTGGGGATCTTTAGAAACATGGGAAATAATTTGAAAACATAAATAACATTTCCTTAGCAGTGTCAAAAAAAWTGGAGTGAGTCAAATGAGGACCCACTATCCAGCAAAAAAAAACCTCAGTAAAACGTGGCATGAGATTGGCATTTCAAAGATAAAGGAGAAGGAAAAACAACAGATAAGCTTGGAGCTTTCACAAGTGAAGATAAATTTATTGTACCCAATTATTGTGTTACACCTCATKAAATCAGTGGTTAGCAATAGGTTAACACTACACAGGTGGATATTGTTTTCATTGTCAATGAATATTACTGAAATTAAAGTACTTCCTGTACCATAATAAGGTGGTGTTTTTAAAGTATTTTTAAATTAAAAAAACTCACAGGAAACAAAAAAAAAACCACCCTATACTTAGGAGTTTCTGGAGCTAGCTCATTTTCCAAACGGCTGAWACGCATTTGTGTGACCCTATTTTATCAAATATTTTCAAAACCAATCTGGTTTTGTTTGACTGGTTTTATTATTCAGGAAAAGTAAGCTTTTGAAATGCAAATGTCCGCATTTCTTTTTCCCGGATTATAAAACTACAGATGCTGTTACAGGTGACAATTCCAAACAGACAGTGGGCTTGGGGTTTTTCTTTGTGAATGGAGTTGTCTGAAATGGCATCAATTTGCTCTGTCTGCTTCAGAGGACATCTAACTTTCATACATAATTAATCCCTGCAGTGGGGTAATTATACCCATATAAAACCCATGTGTTCTTGTGATCTCAGTCATAAATGTAATATCAAATGATATTGCTTAAAGCAAGGCTGGACACATGTAATTGACCTTTGCATTCTATAGTGCTTGTGTATGGAAAGGTTTACCAAAATCTCATCTAAGTCAGGCCTTTTTAACAGCATGAATTTTTTTTAAGTATTAAAAAAGAGAACACAGAAAAGATCGAAGAAAAGATTGAAGTTTAGAGAAAAGATGCAATTTATACACAAAACTACCAGCTTTAATACATGTATTGTAATTCAAATCTCACAGCAGACAGCACATCTCTAAGAGCCAGCTTCTTCACAGGCACRAGCAAGAAATTTATTGAAACCACCAGCAGAGAAGATGAATCCTATGTCCTCTCAACAACGTGAGTAATCACCCAAGCAATTTAATATCTGCTTTGCAAAATCTCTTAAACATAAGCAGTTAGTTGAAGTATTACACACCTTTACATACTGCTAAAATACTACATGTGTATTTTACACATGTAAACCTGGACTGATAAAATATAAAGGACATCTCTTCAAGCCTGCTATTTACCAAAAAAAACCAGCGTATTTTAACTGAATATCTCATTAGTCTGAAAATCTGCTAATATTTGGGAGTATGTCAGAAGACTATAGGAGGAGTGTAGAAGGACACACATCTCTAGAAAATATGCTTGCAAGAGATTTCAATATTTCTGAAAGCAGCATCCATATTTTGAAAAAATTGCTTCACAATATAATGTGCAAAACTTATGGGCAGTGACATCATCATGTCATCTTGCAGATTTTTACTACACCTCTTATATTACCAGGATTACTGAGTTTCAATTTCCTCCACTGGGCAAAAGTGGAAGGGTGACWGGACTATTGCCAAAAACCATGTGATAAATCTTAATTAGAATACAAGCCTTTGGAGCAGAGGTGGGTATGCTCCTTGACAGATTAACTTTTTTAATCCCTTGAAATCTTGTCAAGTCTCTTTTAACCTCCTGATTGTCAATTACATGTTCCTACATCCTTTTGTGTGAGGATTATCTTTCTCAATGAACCTTTTCTTCTCAGTGCCACCAACAATAATAGCAAGTGACATCCACAAYACCAATCAAGTATTAACACCCTGCACTCCTGAAACAGTAATATGATGCTTTGCTTTTTATCTGGAACACAGCAACAAGATCTCAGCTTTAAAAGCATCAACCAAAGGCCTGATCCACAATGGTATTCTTGCAAGAGACAAGAAAGTATATTTCATGTTTATGCTTCAAGACATAGATGTTCAACATGTTTAGATTTTGTAGTATTTCAATGAAAGATGTTAAAAACAGTTTCAGCCCAATAATGCAGTGAAGCACGACACTCAGTTTTGGACTAGTCTTTCTATCTCTGTCTCTCGGCCTGGGAAGAAAGAATGTGGTGAGCATAAGAAATTACATTATTATTTCCACTCTGAGGAAGCCCAATGAGCTCATCACCAATGCTGCAAACATTATATGAGACTCAGTTACCTAAAATTCATAGCTTTGGGATACCAAGGAAAATAATTTGATCTCATGTTAGAGCTGAAAACCTCTGTAACGCACAAAGTCATGGAAGTACTAGATGTCTAAGCCTCATGTCAAAGCATAAAAAGAGTGTGGAAAGCCACATTTGTATCTGAATACTGCCATTTACCATGCACATGGTAAGGAATGAGTGAAAGGAATTGTCTGAATAAATATTAGTAAGGCAAAAGCTACATTTGTCAAATATCTGCCTTTTATGATTCAGTTTTTAAAGATTTTAAAGTACTGAAATGTAAGTAGGATGTTAGTACTTCAGACTTGAAGGACTATTCTAAGGTCCATTCAGGAGTAAAAATCCTCTAGAAATTTCAGGAGGTGTTTTTCTAGCTACTAAATAATTATGCTGTACTCTGCTCACCAGGTACCCGACCACAAACTGAAGGCCCAGTTGAAGTGATGACCCACACCTTGGCCTGCCTTCTAGTTAGACTACACACATACACACCTCTTCTGGCAGGAGAGAGCAACATGGGYCACTTATGTCAAACTACAGGGGAGCAAATTTTGTCAGGCACAGAGCAGAGCCACACATGCTGGGAAGGCAGGGCCCTACACATGGCATTGCCACCAGAGGCAGCCAGCTCCTGGCTGTCCCTGACACTCAGAGCTGAGATCTGGAATCGTCCATTCTGGACGGAAGAGAGACATCACTACGTACCTAATCCACAGTTTCTCAATTTGAGAGACAGCCACTTGCAAATCTCACCAAGCTTTAATTTTGAAAAAAAAAGGATGACAAGGAACATTGCTGCTGCCTCCAAATACACTRGAGACACACGAAACCTTCCCGAAAATCCCCACGGATTGTTAAAATGTGTATTCAGTCTATAATTTGCAAGAAGTGATGTACTTCTACGGTGCTGGAGACACTGGCTGTGTTCACAAATCCAGATAAAGGCACAGTGAGCAAGAACATAAGATCATYGATGTGGTTCTGCTAAGTGTGTGGTGCAATTAGGCAATGATAAGGAATCATGCTTAGATAAGATAGCTGGCATGCTTTCTCAGAAAGGTTTACATAAGAGAAATGTCCCTGCTGTAGATTTTTGGATGCTAGTTTGATAAATTGTGATACGGTGATTTGGTAAACTGTAAAATCTCAGAGCACTTTCTGCAAATGATGATAATAGATCAAAAGGGAAACAATTTTTTTTTTTAAGAATCAGATATACAAATATATTAAGTTTAYCTCATAACTTTAACTTGTTGGAAAAAGAAATGAGGTGAGAGCATTAACCTGGCTAACTGTAAAAACCTGCCATGTATYTGTCGGCAGCGAACATAGTTCCAACCTACACACCCCAGAGAAGTTCTTAGACATAGCTAAGGTCCCAGCAAAACTGAGTGAAGSAGACAGAAATGAGAAGAGAATGAAGAAAGCAAAAAGTTCTTGATGAAACTCTCAGTGACMACAGCATTACAATACTCTAAATTAAATGTATGTCAGAGAGAAAAAGTTTGTATAAACACATAATGAAAGTAAAGGTGATTAATAGCAATTAAACCATATTCTCCCTCATGCCTTTTAATTACAATACCTATGCTGGGTATTATAATAAAAATTCCATTAAAATGGTATTATTAATTAAGTTGTTTTCCTTAKTCCTGGCAGTAACTGAGCTTTATAAACAGAAGAATAATGTTAACTTGGCATTGCAATCAAAAAGAAATACGATATTGTTCTTCACTGATAAAGTAGAATAGATACTTTTGATTACAGGTATATTTAGTCATTGCTTTAGTCATAAAATTCAGTTCTATAATTGTCATGGCTGCAAATCCATTGGTTTTGGGAAGAGTGGTTCTGCCCTACTATGACTTCTGCTACAGAACCCAACAGGAAGGGCATCTGGTCCTCCACATTCTGGGAAGATAGGTGAGTGTCAGCAGCAGTCACACTAAATCCTGAGTAATATAGGAGAACCACAGACAACAAACTCAGAAATACCACAGAAGACAGTGTCTCAGTCTACAAAAACAGACAATTTAATAATTTTTAACGATTACTTAAAACTTGCCTGCAGATAGTTACACACTACCTTTCATACTTTGCAAATTCTGATGAATCAGTCTCCTCTAATAATGAAACTTGTTTTTTTCCTGGATACTTCCTTCTTCTCTTTCTACCTTAAAATCTCTTAAATTGCTCTGTTCTTATTCTCAGGAAATTTTTGAGATAACTCTGCAGACAGTTGTCTATTATCAGAAGCAGACTAGTATATGATGTTCAGCTTATTTTTAATGACTTCGGGTGATGATAAAACAGGAAAATTTTTAGATGGACAAAAAGCAGGAATGCATATTATAATAACTGCAGAATAAGCACAATGTAGCTATTTTTTATAGAGTGTAGAAAGCAGTGCTAAAGAAATGCTGAAGGCAATAGTAATAAAGCTAGTCATGTGGCCTCTAATAAATTTGTTTTGTCTTG
>NW_026623562.1:220279-382191 GCF_030028575.1 Malurus melanocephalus
TGTTTTGTTTTGTTTTTGGGCTTTTTTTTTGTTGTTGTTGTTTTCTTTTCTTCCTATAGAAGAGATGCCCTTCTGTTATCACTGACATATAAATACTTCCTTTATCAGAAAGAATAGCTGGTCGGTGTATATTCTTGTTCTGAACAATGACTGCTGAGATGGGGCTAACAAAATGATCAATCCCAAGTTAGACAAAAAGTGAAATGCTCAATGACTTGCAAGTACGACAGGTTGCTGTGAAGCAGCCAGGACAGGAAAGGCCTGGCTAAATAGCTCAGGTCTTGCAGTGCATTCAAAGGATATTTTATGTTGATAAAAACTTATTTAGCAGACATAAGACACAATTCATGACAGATACATGAAATTTTTCAGTTTACAACTCTTCAAGCTTAGTTGACTGAATAAGGTATTGTGTAGTTCCAGCACTGACTGAGGGAAATTGCTCCCCTCTTCGGTTTCAYGTACAGTGAAAAAGGCAGTAATTTCTTGTATTGATTTAGACAATGTCAAGAGAGTGCCATTGGCAATGGAGAATTGATTGCCAGAGCAACTCCTGGGGAAGAAAGTGGGGCTCTTATGTCCCCAAATTCTCATTAATTTTATCCAGTTGCTGAATCCACACTACAGAAGAAATAATTAGTACAAGACAAATCAGTTTGTTAATACAGCTGGTCAGTCTGTGATATGCTACAACATATTGGAAACAACTCCTTCTGACTGGTTAGTTCTCCATAATTACACAGTGGATTTTTTTCTGTTTGGAAAAAATCCCATCCAAGAACAACAAGCTCCTTCCTTCAGTATAACCCAAGTGGACAAGGAAGATTCCAAAAAGTGGAATTGAAGGATGGTGATTACCTATAAAACTGACTTGGTGGCCATTTTTGACCTAGGAGGTGGCTCTACAGAACTTTCTTCATTCACTGCAAATGAGGGAGGCAGTAAGCCATGGACAGACAAAGTTCTGTGTTGTCTCCACATTGTAAAGCCGGAYGCTGTTTCTGGCTCTAAAATAGACTCCCTCAACCAAGTTGGGTAAAACTATTAATCAATATATAGAAAGAGGCCCAACCAAGGTGGCTTTGTACTTCTCATTCTTGAATGGCTTATATTTAATACTGTTATTCCTGGTCTTCCAAAGAGGGAAAAAKATTCTAAAATCTTCATATTGGAAGTAAAAGGTTGCTTTTTCCCTTGGTTGCAAATCTGATTACATATAGAAGTTAAGCACATGAGCATCTTGAAGAAATTCCAGTGTACACTTGATCACAAAATGAGGCAGTTTAAATTCTTTACTTCCCATTTTTACAAACATTATTTCAGGGAGCTTTTCCTTGGATCTTTTAATTGAAATTAGAGCTATTTTTAATTCCTATCTTCTACATGTTACTGCACTATCTTTTGGTTCAGCACTTGCATGTTTCTTTCTCAACCATTTAACAGTAGATGAAGACTCTGAGAAAAGGATCAACATTTTCCACAACTCTCTTCTATTTTCTCTAAAAAATTAGCAGGTCCAACTGACAGGAATAGTAAACTTAAATATTTTGTATTTTGCAGAATGGTTGAGAGAGAACACGAGGGCTAGAAAAGCAAGAAAGCATGGGAAGACTTCCTTTACACTGAAGTAACATTTTCAATTCCTTGMGATCCCCAAGATTACATTAAGTGTCTTTAGAGTGTAGTGTTTGCTCTGGTCTCTACCCATGCTGACACTCTCTGCTCTCACCTCATCTTTGCAGACTTTGTAAACGTAGGAGTCTTTCCTGTCAGAGTGATGGAAGAAGTGCAAGACACACCAGACTCTTGATGCAGCTCCTTCCTCTGGCTGGGCTAATTGACGGAGCAGTAATTGACTGAGCAGCTCTGAAAAGGCAGACATGAAGTCTAGCAAACTGTCTCTTCTGCCTTATGTCGCCTGAGCAGAGGCAGCRGGATCTCAAGTCACTTTCTCTACCCCATACTCACTGTAACTAAAATAAGCCTGAGCACGACATGTTAATTTCTCTGCATTTTTGAGAAGGGCTGGTTACACCATCATTCACTGAAGGAGTGGTCTATTAGTCCTGCAGTCTACAGCTGCCACAGTTACACAATGGACATCAGCCCCCCTATATTCCTTACCAATGTCTACTGGCATATTTTGCAGCACTCATGCTACAAAATGGGTGGTTTTCTCAGCTCTTGACAGTGAYACTTCATACTGAATTCCTTCCTTCATGCAAATGCTACAAAGCTGCAGCATTTTCACGCTTGTGGCAACATGTCTCCATGAAGTTCAAAACATGTCTCAAACCAACTACACAAATGTGACATGCCACCTCAGCTGCTGTAAACCTCAGCAGAGATGCCAGACCACTGTTTTGGAGGCATGTCACAGGATGCTAGAGGTCACACAATACTACAATCCTTCCTTCTTTTTTATGTTASAACCCATTTCCTACTCAGTCATTTCCCTTTCACACCTATATTATGAAACATGTCTCCTCTGAAGACAGGCTGAAAGAGTGGGGGCTGCTCAGCCTGAAGAAGAGAATGCTCTGGGGAGACTTTACAGCAGCCTTCTACTACCTAAAGGGGACCTGAAAGAGACCTGAAGGGGGATTTCTCCCAAAGACAGGAGAAAGGAGAATGGCCTTAAATGAAATAGGCCAGGTTTTGGTTAAATATTAAGAAGAAATCCTTTACTGTGAAGGTGGTCAGACAATGGAAAAAGTTGCTGAGAGAAGGTGTGGATGCTCCAACCTGGGATATATTCAAGGTCAGGTTGGATGGAGCTTTGAGCAATATGGTAYAGCACAGTGTCCCTGACCATGGCAGAGGGTTTGGAACCAGTTCCAACCTGAACCATTCTATGATACTATGAAATGGTTATCTAAGATGAAGGAGTGCTTCCATCTTACATTAACGATTTCTACTGATTTATACTTGGATAGCCTATTAAATGGAGAATATTTCTGATATTACATCTGGAGAGATGGGAAAACCACATACATGAATGAGTGCAATCCATTCGTGATTTTACGGACACAAAGCTCTCTAGAGAGCATCCCTGAGTGCTGAATTTTACATTTAGATTGCTGAGTTAGCTGAAATATGTGTAATATCACTAGTAGGCATTGAGCTCCCTATTGACCAASGGTGGAGGAAGGCTGTTGCACATTGTTTATTTCAGCAAGGATGTGAGCTGGCGTGCACCCATGAAATGAAATGTTGTACAGCTATTCTTTTTTATTTTTTTATAGGGTATGTGAATAAATGATGTGTGGAGCTGAAAGCTCTTGCTCACTGGAAAGCTTGGTTCTTTTTCCCGAATAGGGATAGAGGCACATTAGACATGCTTGTATTTCTTAATGTGCCTATGGGAGAAATAATCCAGTACAGCTATCTTCCGTGCCCCTCAGATTCATAAGCAATCTGGCTCTTTGGGGCTAGAAAAGTGTAGAGCTCAGCCCACAATCAGGTCTCCAGTGTTTTACTATATGTATGGCTGTTTTTCATGGCCCCTGAAAGTGATACTGAATTCTTTCTTTCATATTTGTGCATTTATTTAGTAGCTGATGTTTACTTCTGATGATTTATGAGGCAATATTAAAGAGACTGAGCACAATTAATGTGTTTTATAAGTGGCATTATTTCAATCCCACTTAAAAAAATATCCAGTGTCAAAACTTAACTCTAAACCTTTAAACTCCTTGTACATTCACATAAAATAACCATAAATCCAATGACTGAAGGAGGCTGAACAGCAGCGGAAAGCCCTACATTTGCATCTATGTCTTTTGCTCTTTGGGGCTGGCAGCTGAGGTGAAAAGGGYGCCCAGGAGACTTGGCTTTGCTGGGTCAGAGGGGAATTTCTCGAGCTACTCAGCAACCCAGTTTCTTGTATTATTCACAGGAGTTTCAACCCATAAGAACTACTTCAAAGGCGCTATGCAGCTTATGATGCTCTGTCTCGCATTGAAATGCAACAAGCTTGTTTGAACAATGACAAAGATTTAAGAATCTTAATGCCTTCTAGGCTCTATTATTAATTTACACTGATTTTAAAAAGAGGAAAGGAATGTGAGATTGACTCTTTTCTTTCTATTATCTTTCCTCAGCTTCCTAAGATGCTAAACTTTYGTGCAACCAATAAAAAAATTTAGACCATTACACTTACATTGCCATAACTGTGGGGACCTAAACTTTTAATTACCAAACCAGTTAAAAGAAAGACTTTGAAGAACATTTAAAGACTCAGAAAAAACCTGCAGTCTGCACAAAGATGCAGAGGGAGGTAGGAGTGCAAAATTATCCTGGTCCTTATTAAAGCCAAGGRTATTTTCTTATAGGCAAGCACTGGTCCTGTTAACTGCCTAAAACTCGAATTATATAATACTTATAGTGAACATTTATGAAAATAAGTAATTAAAGAAATAAAGAAATAAAGGAAATCTTCTAAAATAAAATTTGGGAGATGGAATTAAACAAATAGAGAACAGTGACAATAATTAAAAATAAACAGCCCACAAGAGAGGAAGAAGTCTACATCTTCACTGTATATTGTCCTTTTGGACAATTATTTTCCCTAATTTGCAATCAAACATCAGTATTAGACTCTTGCTCTAGCTCTATACACAAATATACACATATGTAATAATGAAATAAGTGGTAGGTAGCATTCCTAAAGATTTTATTAGAAATATGTCAGCAAAATGAAAGGAAAAGTGTTCCAAAAATACGGTGCAAGTTATATTCACATCAGGTAATTTTTACAGCCTATACTTTTATAAGAACTTGACACAACATAATTTAATTGCAGTTCAAATACTTCTTTGAAGTTAGTTCACTGACCATCAAGCTACAGAATGCTTACAAAATATTCAAATTTTCTAATTTCTCTAAACTTTTGGGACTTTTCATAAAATTCTCATGGCTTTTACTGTTACCAAAGACTTTGCTAGGTAAAGGTTAGAATGTCACAGTCCACATACAATCCATCAGACAGCACTGTTCATAGTGTTGATTATAAAAAACAGGACTCACCTATAAAGTAGGATAGCAGTATTGCCAGCAGCACTGAGACCCCTACTGCACAGAGTGCAGTACATTTCCAGCTACAGTACTTCGAAGATTTCTTAAATTTAAAAGCACTTCTGGATAGAGTGTTCCTAGGTAGTGGCCGAGTAGGAGGGGAATAAACAGAGCCAGATGCCATTGTGTACCCTGGTGTTGCAGTACTGAACAGCGGCGTGGTCCCTGTTCCTGTTTTGAATAGGAAATGCCTGTGAAAGAAAGAATATATGGTAAAGTATAAAAGTATATCAAGCTGGAGCATAGGCAATCATAACTCTYTTGTTTGATGTTGCCTATTTTTCAAATAGCTAACAACATCCAATCTACAAAGGRTCATAAAAGCATTAACTTGTCATGATACTCAGACATAAAAAGACCCTTTCCCTTTAACTGAGGACCAAAGCCCCCCAAACATTAATAATACACTGGCATCCAGACAGGAAACAGAACTACCCAAAACAGAGTGTAGCAGGGAAGAAGTCTCTCACAGTTTATCCAACAAGTAGGGACAGGCTTTCTGCTGCTGTTTGTTTGTGTTGGCTTCTGCTATAGACTACAGGGAACTCCATTAAAAAGTCAATAATGAGCAATCTAAGTGCAGCCCACACTACTTATCACAGCTTTCCTGAGTTAAGTACAAGGAAAACAGCAATCTCTCAGTTACAAACTTTTGGCAACTTTTCCAAAATTAGTCAGTTAAAGAAATTTCAAAAAAACCTGTCTTAAGTACTCAGTTCACCAATTCACATCTCCTTGCACCTAGTCTTACCATAAAAAGATCTGATTAAGCAGCTAGTTACAGCCTAGGAGAAGTACTCTAAAGAATGTATTTACCAAGTACCCAAGGAGGCCAAGAACCAGAAACAGATACGAAAAGCAAAGACATACTGTGAGTTACCAGTTATTTTTTTTTTCAGCTAAAATTTCCAATGGAAATATTATTCCCTGAGCTTCCCTGTGGTAGAATACTTTAATTTTAGTTCATGCAATCATAATTACTTTGAAAAAGCCTCTAAGTATGGCATATTCTACCTGGAGTTTTTCTCCCAATGCACATACACAACTCTGTGAACAACAAAATCTCAAAGATCTTTTCACCAATGGTGTCCCAACCATTTGTTTGTCCCACCCAAACCCAGAGTTTGGCAACTCTGAATGGTTTGCCATTTCCCAATTAAATGGTGCAAAATCAACACATTATATCTAAAAGTGGTAAGAAACATACTGTGGCAACTTTGAACTTACCAACCCACAGCTAAATAGAACCAGAAAGGCAGTTGGGTTTTGCCATTGCTGATACCCAGGTCCTCCTGAAGGTAAGGGCACGACTTCACTCTATTTGCCTACTGCCTGTCACCTGTACAGCAYGGGTCAGAGGATCCAGCACCAACTGAGCTAGCTGTGCAGGGCAAAAGCTTTACTAATTACACCATGTGACAACGGGAACTGCTTCTTAGCTGATGGGACTTGGATCCTCTGGGACCCATGCTTGGATTCTTGCATAGTAATGGACCATTTTACACTGTAGAGACACAAGGAATTAATTTGCCGTACTGCTGCCTGAGAAAAATACCAGCAGTTGATAAACAAGACTTCTTGTTTACAGGTGATTTTGCTATGGGAGGTTAACAGATGATTAGARCATCTTGGCACAGGCCTTCTACTTGAAAATATTTGCATTACAGACATGATTCCAAGAAATATTTCATATAGGTGACTTCATTCTGAACAATATTAAACTTGATGGCAGCAACAATAGAAGGGCATGCACTAGATCTACTGAKGCACAACAGCACATCCCCAATTTTTTTGGCTTCTGAGTTCAGCATWTAACCAACAATCTCAAAAGACAAAGGCCTGGTGGCTTAAATCCTATCTAAGAAGGTACTTCACCAAAAGTTGTGACATCTTCAATGTAGTAAACACCAAAATAATAAYTAGCCCTATGTAAAAATGTTTACACCTTACAACAGCATTACTCTGATTGTATGACTCACAGAATCATTCACATTCATGAAGTCCTGATAAAGAATCTTATGCACTCGACCTTCATTGCTCTTCCATTCCTGGCTACATATGGTAAATGCTATGCCCAGGCATATTTCACAGTGTCTACACAGATCCCAAGAAAATGCCAAACACAAAGGTAGCTGTTTCCTTTTCCATGTACAATGTGTACTGTTTTGGAGGACAAAAGGAAAGTCATATAACAGATATAATAATACTCCTCCTACACATMAGTTTCCATTTTAAAAATAAGAAGCTGCTTGACCAACCTGCAATTTTCAAATCCTCCTTCTCTTGCTGTTAAGACTCAACAGACTAAAAATGGAAATTGGCATTATACGAGTACTTGAATAGAACTCCATATACTTCAAGCTTTAACAAAATAGGGTAATACAACAGTCTGCCATTGATATTTTCCTTTTTTCTCTGAGAAAGTGAGAATTGATATTGTCTTTGGCAGATTACAGTATCACTGTAATCCATATTAGCAAAGCCTTTGAGGATTTAATCYCATAGATAAACTCGAGAGATGATASTGGTGGGAACCATCAGAACTCTGAAAGTCCATCTCAGCCATCCAGTTAATAAAAGAAAATTTTAACTTTTATATGTGAATCTTAGAAATATTTAGGTTGGAAATGGCCCCTAAGATCATTGAGTCCAACTGTTAACTCAGCAGTGCCAAGTCCCCACTAAACCATATTCCTAAATGCCACATGTACACATTTTTTTAATACCTGGAGGGACTATGATTCAACCACTTCCCTGGGCAGATCGTTCTGATGCTCGACAACCCTTTCAAGGAAGAAGTTTTTCCTAATATGCACCTCTGGTGCAACTTATAGCCATTTCTTCTTGTAGTATAGCTTGTTACTTGTGAGACCAACCCACACCTRGCTACAACCTCCTTTGAGGTGGTTGCGAGAGCAATAAGATTCCCCCAAGCCTCCTTTTCTCCAGGCTGAACTACCACAGCTCCCTCAGCCACTGCTCACAAGGCTTGCTGTCCAGACTCATCACCAGCTCCAYTGCCCTTCTCTGGMTCTGCTGTAGCACCTCAGTGTCTTTCTTGTAGTGAGGGGCCAGGAACTGGACACAGCAYTCGAGGTATGGCCTCACCAGTGCTGAGTACAGAGGCCAGATCCTTCCCTGGCCTGCTGCCACATTATTTTTGATACAAGCCAGGAAGACTCGGCCTTCTTGACCACCTGCTGGATCATGATCATGCTGTCAACCAGCCCATCCAGGGCTTTTCTGCAAGACACCTTTCCAGACATTCTTCCCCAAACCTGTAGTGCTGCAGGGGGTTGCTGTGACCCAAATGCAGGATCTAGCACTTGGCCTTGTTTAACCTTATACAACTGGCCTTGGCCCATTGATCCAGCCTGTCCAGATCCCTCTGTGGAATCTTCTACCTTCCAGCAGATCAACACTCCCACCCAGCTTGGTGTCTCTCTGAACTTGCTGAAGGCGCWCTTGATCTCCTCATTAATAAATCACAGATAAGGACTGTTGAAAACAGGCAAAGCATCACCAGCTGRGGAAGGGAGGGGATTGTCCCATTCTGCTCCGCAGTGCTGCAGCCTTGAGAGCTGGGAGCACTTTTGGGTGCCACAATATAAGGATATAAAGGTATTACAGAGTGCCCAAAGGTGGACCAGAAAAATGGTGAAGGGCCTTGAGGGGAAGGTGTATGAGGAGCAGCTGAGGTCACTTGGTCTGTTCAGCCTGGAGGAGACTGAGGGGAGATCGCATTGCAGTCTACAGCTTCCTTGTGARGRGAAGAGTAGGGACAGGCACTGATCTCTTCTCTGTGCTGACCAGCGACAGGGCCCAAGRGAATGGTGTGAAATTGTGTCAGGGACGGTTAAGGTTGGATATCAGGAAAATGATTTTCACCCGGTGGGTGGTTGGGCAGGAACAGMCTTTCCAGGGAGGAGGTCATAGCACCAAACCTGCGAGAGTCCAGCGCTTGGACAACACTTTTGGGYGCATGGTGTGACTCTTTGGRATGGTCCTGTGCAGGGTCAGGAGTTGAACTTGATGATCTTTGTGAGYCCCTTCCAACTSAGCTTATTCTGTGATTCTGTGGAATTAAACAGGACTGGTCCCAATACTGAACCATTGGGAACACCACTCGTGACTGGCCAGCAGCTGGATGTAACTCCAGTCATAACCCTCTGGGCCCATCCACTCTTCTACCCAGTGAAGAATATACCTGTCCATGCCATGATCAGCCAGTTTCTTCAGGAGAATGCTGTGGGAATTCAGCAGTGGGAATTCAGGAATGTGTTGTCTTAGGCAGCATACAGCACAGCTCCTCACTTTAAACTATTCTCCTTTGCTTTGAATCCCATGAATATAATGCCAGAGTGGTTGCACCGTCTAGCTGAATGCTGAGGGAAAAATAATGGCAGAAAAGCCACTCTGGCATCTTCATGTAGGTTATGAAAATGTGTTTGAATTTCTCTATTTCTAAAGAGTGGAGTTACTAACAAAGTTGTCAGMGACTCTCCTGCTACATTAACTCTGACTGATAAGTATTTAAAGTGTAATGCTATCAGACTTGCACATGTTGTCTACCTCACTGAGCCATGCCAAACTGTTCCTATGAGACTCTTAGAAGGATATGGTATCTGACAACAAATCCAGGCTRCTTCCAGATAATGCTGAAATTCTTATGCTCTCGAAATAGAATCCATCCACAAATTATTTTAATAATCTATAYATCTATCTACCTTGTCTTTTCAAAMTATGGAACTCAAACAGATAATTTCTAAAGCCCAAACTGTTTGCACTACTTGACCAGGCACTGACTTACAGGAAATTACACTGTATTTCACTTCACAGGGAGCTTATAGCCTCTGCATTAGTGTATCTTCAAAATTGATCACATAACATGCACTTGCTAGATCTTCATGTAAGCAGCACTTTAAATATTTTATTAAGCTATGGAGTACAAAAATCCAGTGAATCATGCTAATATTTTACAAGACAMGCTAGTTCTGTTTTATTAAGTGATTCAATTCAACTTTTAAGGCAAATAATATTCCACTTTTGCATTTATTCAATATATATTTCTGCCAACTTATTCAATAGATGTTGCTATTAAAAAGTGCAGCTAATCTTAACATTTTAGGTGGGAAGTATTCAGTACCTAACATATCTAAACTACAGATTGGTAGCAAAACACAAAGTTATGCCATCCAGTTATCCTTGGATGCAAAGACAGCTGGGAAGTACCCTTATTTCACAAATGATAGGCATTTTGCTTAAGCTTCTGCCCTCACATGAAGAGACAGAAATACAGCATCAAAAACCTCAAAAGTGTCAGCTCAGAAAACACAAGCATGTGAATAAAAGTAAACAACCATTTAATTTAACTCAGTGTCCTCTGAGCACCAAGTGCTGGTTGTGCACTGGCTGACATGCAAATGGTTTCTTCTTTCTCATGCTGGTGGGGGGGAGAGGTTTCACAGCAAATCAGATTTTCTTTGTGCTGCCACTTCCTCTGTGGAAAATAAAAMCGAAGCATTCTCTACTAAATTCAGTAAATGGGAAAACAGAAGGGGGAAAAGCAATGATCCATGAATTTGGCAGAAAGATTAAGTTAACTGAAAACTGTGTATTTATAGAATTGGAGATAGATTATCAAAATAGTCAAGGACAGTAWGGCTCAGCCCAGAAGCCCAAGTATCTTTCATATAAGATAGCCAGGTGTCCAGCTACAGAAATGTGACTTAGAATAACTTTCTTTACAAAAGGATCTATGACAAGAACTTTTGACCGCAGTTTAGAAGAAAATGGATACTATGCATCAATGAATGCAACATTACATAAACATGTCTGGAAGGCCCTAGACTCCAGACTGCCAGAAGCTGAGATATTATATAAATAAATCATCACCAAGCAAAAAGGAATATTACACATTTCTTTATAAATAGACTGGTCTCGATTTGAATAGAGTTATTGCATAATTTCAACATTCCTAATATAATTTTTACATTAGATACATAACTTTTTTTTAGCTTATGCTGAAATTGCTTCACCTTGGTAAAGAATAATTTCTCTAATTTTGGCCTTCATATATATAGAATGCTTTGCAATACTTGGCAGACATGAAAAAGCCTACCTTAACATTTCAAAAAAACATTTTTRGCAGCTTTTTAGTTCTGTTTTAAGTTATTTCATACAGCACGACCTGCCAACAGAGTGTTGAATCACATGGCAAGTATGTCACACTGTATTAAAAGTCACAAAGGGCTTTTACAAAATTCGTACTGAGTATGGAATTGTGAATAAGGCCCAGCAAAATTCTACTGAACTTCTCAAAGTACATCAGAATATGCATCATATTTTATCATCCTGACAGTGAGACTGAATGGCAGCTATTGTCATTTTGCAACATTATGGTTTAGTTGATGACTGCTATCGCAGGATAAAGGTCAATATTGCTAGGCCTTATACATCAACTTAATACTCCTCCTTTTAAGAGCTATAATACCACTGATYCAGAATAAAATTGTATTCAGATTATATACCCGAATCCTTCCATCCTACATCTTTGGCTCTTGTGTATCATTGTACACTAACAGCACCTGAAAAGCATGGAGGAGAATAAATCAAATTTGGTCATGTTTCTGAATAAAGAGATTTCACAGTGATCAGTAAAAAATGTCCTAGTGCCATTGGAATATAGGTTTTCTTGCAGCCCTATACTGTCCTGTATAGTTCCATGGTCAGCTCCACAACAATCCAGTTAGTGATACATGGCTCTTCAGATCATGAGAGCCCACCTCTAGAAGACAACTGAGGAAGAACAGCTCCAGCACTCAGAATACTGCACKACAGAAGACATCCAATGTTAGAAATTATCTCTGGCCTGTACTTCTGATTGAGGTGTCTGTCTAAAAACCAGTGTCAGGGGTAGAGTTCCTGAAAGCATATGCAGTCAGTTCAGTAGAACTGCAGAAAGACAGTTCACTGCAAAAATTGTGGAGAAAGAGATAACTTAACTTGATAGAGAACAGTTACATACACCATCTGTGTGAAACTGTAACCAAACAAGCAAAACCAGGAAATTACTGTAGTAGGGTAGACCACCAGGAACAATACCAGGTCTGAAAGTGGACAGTACAAAGTGAGAGGACAAATGCCTTCCAGACTACTTACTCACTAACTGCTTGCTCTTGCCCTAAACAGTCCAAAACTCATGCTCTCACTGATGTCTTGTGGCATTTTGTTATGTAGGCTAAACACRCACTGTATCAAAATGTATTTTCTTCTATCAATTTCAATTTCAATTCAACTGATTATTCCCTTGTTCTTGTATAATGAGTATGTACTGTTTGCCCCACAGTGCATAAAGACAGATTTTTATAATACTACCGTTTGATTCACTGTATTTTTAGGGTAAAAAACACAAAAGCATTGAGAGCTAATTGCCTAAAGCAAAAAAGCAAAACTTGGGCTTTTTGTRGGTCAGGCAAAGGCAGCTGTGGAGATGAGAAAAGCTATTTCCAGATACCTGTTGTTTCAGTGCAGAATAAATCAAAACTGACATTTGGAAGCTGACAGAATAGGAAGTGACTTGAGGAGAGGTGAAAGAGGAAAGAAAAACAATCCCTAACATTTTTGCATTTGTTTCTTTTACCCCTGGGTATCAAAATRTCCCAAAATATTTAGATATATCCAGGACTCTCTAAAAATTTCTTTTATGGAAGCAAAAAGTCCACTAATCTGTTTTATGGGGCTCATCTGTTGCCCTTGCAATTTGAGAAAAACCCTGGACGCAACAGCTATCACCAGCACAGGAGACAACTGCTGGCTCAAAAGATCACTGTACTTTGCTGGACTCTTCYAGCTAAGGCAATACCATTCTGTTTTCTGTAATCACATTAAATGTTTTATGAAATGAGCACACAAATTTCTGCATTGTGGAGAACAGGTTCATATTCTCCTCCAAACCAACTCAAATCTGCCAGTATCTAGCTCTATTAAGAATTGACTATTTGCCTCTAAGGTGTGTTGAATCGGTGGACATTATTACACAAATTAACACAATTTTAAGCAAGCCCAGGTAAAATGCCTTATGCATTCGGTTAAGGTTCTCAATCTGTTAGCCTGGATTCACCCCAAGGCACAAGAGATTAATACCTTAGACACTTAGAATTAGAAACACATCAAYTGTGTTCTCCCAAGGCTCCAGAGGTGGCAAAAACTTGTATCAAGTCCACGTTAARTGAATGCAAGTTGAGAGAAATGTAAACTTTAGCGAATTTATGTTTTGGTGACACACTTATGTATCGGGACCAAAACCTCAAAAGACCCTACTCCTCTGCTTAGAATTCAATTGTACTCCTAATGGCCTGGGTTTGAAGTTTAACAAGAGTATTTTGGAATCCCTAAAAATAAAAACTGTTAACTATTCTGTTCTGTAATGAACATTACTGTGATGATTGCTCCCCTGAACCAAAATAAACCATCCGAGTTTGCCCCCAAAATGGTCCCAATTTATAATGTATCTATCTGAAGACAGAAGCAATCAATAATTCTGCTTTTTAAAAACATAATGGAACTTTCTATAAAAGTTTGGCAGCACTATGAGGCCAATGTAAACAAGCAAGACATAAGGGTAGCTGCAACTTTATATTTTTATTTTTCTAATGTTTCAAGTGGGCAGAATATACTTTCAGACAGAAGAGACTTCCAAGGTTTGGGAGCTCAAGCTCAAATACGTCATCACTGACACATGCAGAGACAGTACACATCTATATCTTTCTCTGTGCAAAGACCTACCACTTTATTTGCCATTTCCAAACAAAGATATTAATTAATCTTAAGAAAGTTAAAGAGAGCAGTGATACATCTAGCTGCAGTTATTTTAGTTTGCTCCAACTTCTCTCATTTAAGATTTTGTACTTGTCTCTCCCTGACTTTTCTTAATGCAAACCAGCTGAATTTTTCCCCCCYGGGAATGGGTTATCATGCTTTTTTTGTTTGCTCAAAAAACCCRTAAGAGATACATTAACTGTCAGAATGAGAAGAAAATGATTAAATGTGTAAAAGACAATGATCCGAGATTGCAATCAATCATAGCACTGCACCTTCTGACTGGTGTGCCCTCTTKCTGCTGACAAACCCTATTCATGCTGGATTGAACTGGGTTCTCTGAGAGAGACCATGACCCTCACCTGCCACCTGACATCAGAGAGCTCTGCCTGATTCACTAATGGATGGATCATAGCAATAAATATGATTCCCTGAACTGAGTTGAGGAAACAGATAGAAAGAAAAGATTAATCTCTGCCGACTGCCATTATAGGAAGAATGCAAAAGATAACAGAAATTACTGRCTAGGTTTCATGTGAACTCTGGTTCATTGATGCATGAGATAAGCGTTCCCAGCAGGCTCTAGCAGGAATTGGATTTTTGTTTCTCTGTGAACACTTTATGCCTGTCTTCATCTTCTTTTAACATTCTTCTGAGATGAAACCTTGTAGCTGGTGGTGTTTGCCCTTAGCACAGGCTTATGACTGMCTTCCACAGAACCATATGGCTGCATTTAACATAACTCCAAGCCAGAAACTGTGCTATGCTGTGAATTTATCTTAGTTTATTTTCTGGGCAGAACTGCCAAAAAAAAAATGCTTAGGAAGAGATAAAAGTGTATTTCCCCCTCCTTGGGGTCACTATAAATACTATCAYGTTCTTGGAAAAAGCTCCAAGATCACAGCAGATGAAATAATGATCAAAGTTTGGGGGAAAGAAAGGAAAAGAAGACAGCTATTATYCATATGCAAAAACAGAGGAAACATCTGTGGGAAATGGAGATAWGCCTCTTCCACCAGCTTATTCAAATGTTTCAGAAAAACACTTTACATATGGTTACACTTGCCTGAATTTGGCTGGGTTTACAGCAAGGACCTGCCTTCTTTGCAAACTGAACACTGAAATCCGAGAAAGAGCARAAGTCCTACTAGGGCTAAAGCACCTGCCTTAATGCCTGTGCCTTCTTTCACATCTGGCCTCTGCAGGCTGCTGCTGGAGAAAGACTGGAGAAGTCAGGCATAGGAACTTGCAGCTGAAGCTTCAAAGATCAATTCAGACAAGAYAGTGTCCCAAACAGCTGTGAAAGGCACCAGGACATGGTGACTCCAAGGACTGAAGGCTGACAAAAGCCCCAAACTTCCTCTCCTTTGGTGTGGTAGAGTGTATCTTCCCCTGCATCACCTCCACCTTCTTGGTGGTACAAGAAAAAATATAGTGTTACAGRATGCAGAGGGCACCTGCTGCTATTTTTTTTTTTCTGCTGCGAGAAGGAGTTAATTTCTACATTCTAGGATCAAAAGAACCAGAATAATCAGATGGCTCTGCCAAGCTTGCTCCTTCATGCTCCTCTCTGCTATGCTGCACTCTGTGAAGATGAATAACRGGAACAAACAATGCTCAGCCACACTTTGCAGAAATGAGCATGAGAGTCCAGGGCAAAGAATGCCTGATGCGCTGGGCMAACAAGGGAGGAAACCTGGCTCAATTGTAGTTACTCATACTGTTCATTGCAGAACTGTCTCATTACTTATTTCCCAGGTCAGACTGAAACCAGATCTATGTATCGCTGAAAAAATACGAAGTAGCTCTATTGCCTTACAGGCTTCCTCTGGGTCTCTCAGAGGACTAGTATTTACAGAGACTTCCACCTAGGCTACATTAGTGACTTGGCTCTTGATATTGTTGATCTTCACTTCCGAAGAAGGCAGCAGTTGGGAGTGAACTTGGCAGTCCTTTACTGCTCTTTTTGATACTGAATTCAGACAATATTCTTGCTATTGCAGTTGTCCTCTCTCCAAAGGAAGGGAGAGCAGARGAAAACATCTGAATTTTGCTGAGGACCCAAAATGCTTATGTGAGCAGTAAGGATTTATTTTACAATTCCTWATTGTCTCTGCTGTTCTGGAATCATATCCCCACCAACACAAAGATGGGAAAACTTGTCTCTGAGATGAGGCATTCTARCTTCAACCAGTTCCTATCTTAAATATTGAGTAAGTTACACTTTCCAGGCAGAAAATCAAAGAAAAGTGGAGCATAACTACTCTTCCAATCTTTTTACTATCCTTGCCTTCATAAAGYTGAAAGAGAAGAATTGCTCAAAGGCACATGAAGACTATCTCAAAAAGAAATGTGGTTTATGAAGGACCCAGAGCTGATTATATACCCAAGGATGAATTCAGAAGTTGGAACAAATGTTGACATCTTGTCTGGACTGGCTGATCTACTGTATATTTTAAGAGAAAATAAAACCAGAAGGAATTTAAAGAAATGAAGTATTAATCTGCCAGTGATGGGTAGGGTGTGATTCTGCCTCAAGCTGCAAGCAGGCTGAAAATTTCACCATAAAGGATCTGTGAAGCTTAATTCACTTACTGATGTCCATAGCTGTGTTTCTCTTGCAATTCAGAGTCYATGATAGATAAGCAGTCACTCAGACAGCCAGAGTCGCTACAGTGAGAGCACTGTCATAACTCCGAGTTACAGCCACTTTGACCAACTTGGTAACTATGCACATGCATGTGATGCAACAGTCATTCCTATTTTCCAGTCATTGTTTCTTGGTGAAAACTTGGATACTAAACTTGCACAGTTGCTCGTATGCAAAGTGCCAAGTTTCATAGAACTGAGAGACCACCATCCTCAGATCTAACAAAGCAGGGGATTACATCTCGTGCCCAGAGAAGGGTGACACTTTATCTTTTATGGTGCTTATTTCCACACACACCTTTTTGCAGCTGGACTTCTCTTTGTGCAATCAGCCTTATCAGAGATGCTGAATGCAGGCTCTATACTGTCATCCAGGTCTTTGTTTTGACATGACATTTGGTATTGTTTCCCTCATGTGTTTGAATGCAACAGAAACCATCTCCAAAATCTGTTAAAATTCCCTCCTGGTCCAACTTGAGCTGCACTTTTTGGGACACCAAGCTCAGCTGCAGCCAAGCAACAATAGAAAGAAGCTTTTAATTTTGCAAGTTCTGTGTGCTAGCTTTATGATGTTGATGATAGCTTTTTACTAAAATTTTAACTTATGATTTTATTTAAGAAAATTTGAAGACATTTTAGAAATGATATTGAAAGCTTTCTTATCTGCACAGGCCATCACAGACAGAAAATCTTTGGTTTGAATATTTCTGGCTCCTGTAACTAGCAGACCATATGCCAGCAGCCAAGGTTTCTCGCCATGTTGAGTCTATCCTATAAGTGATGAGGTGCATGCAATTCAAAAGGATTTCACAAATAATCACAAATCAGTAAAGGGCAAGAAATTATCTTGGTTTTCATCCTAGATATTTAGCTGCTATTCCTCTAGCATTTTATCTATGTCCTATCTTGCCTAACCAACCGGCCTCGGTTCCTCCTTAWGGACTAGTCCACCTACCCTTTTGGACACCCACTCCTATGCCTTTTATCCCCARCCTTTTATAGTTTTTTCTTTTACTACTATTAAGTTTAATACAGCATGCCCTAAACTCAGGTGTCCTGAAATTTTTCCCTAACAGATGACAAAAATCCCCAATCAACCTCCTTGCAAGAACTCCTACTTAAATACAACATTAATTTTTCAAACCCCAACCCTGCGAAAATATGAAAATTTCAGAAAATGATGAGACAATAGAAAAGAAAGAATACAGAAAAATATAGAAATAGAAAATACTAGCAAGAGTTATCTATAAATACAGTCATTTGCTGCGAGCGAATCTTACATATTTTCAGMTTTTGACATCTAATTAACTTGGGGAATAGGACCATCAGGTTAGGTAAAAGAAAAACAGACTTCTTGCTTCAAACTAAGCTGACTTGTCAACAGGTACACTAATATATGTTTATATATTAGAGAAAAGAATAAACCCAATGWTACACACCACTGAAATACATTGAGATTTCCAGCTATCTTATGATAATTAATGCACTGTGAACACATTTTGAAGATATAAAGAACTAATCTTTAGGTCTAGGCCTGTGAATCATTAGAATTTCTATGTAAAATGTCTGTTGGTATAATCATTCTTACAGTAAGATTGTCAAATTTATCAGATTAATATTCTTCCTGCAAGCCATACAAACGAAGAAATAGTATATCATAATGTAATACATGCATGACATGAAAACAGAGAAACAAACATATAATGATTCTAGCTGTGACACAGTATGTTAGTGACATTGATAAACTGAATCTTCATGCTGATAGCATGTTGTAGTCTCAAATCTATTATGCTTTGGAACTGATGTATTATTATCTCTGGACAACTTTCACACCAGGAGATGATCCCTGCTAGTATGATTTTAAAAATGAAGGGATTCCAAACAAGATACATTACATTGGATTGTTACCTGAATTAGTTTCAACTAACAGAAATTTCATATAACATAGTTCATTTGTGAAAGCACTTRTATTTGTTGATCCCATTACAAACATACAAAGCATAAACCAGGCATGGTTCTATTAACTCTATTGCAGCATTTATGCACCAGAACCAGTATTGTATGGTAATTATTCTACGGGGAACAATATTATTTGGCTTTGTTCTATTTTAATACAGAATGCTTACATTTTTACTTTGAAGAAAATATATTGGGGACTTCTGGCAAATATCTGCAACATCTTTGATTTTGCTGATAATRACTGACTAATTGAATTTAACATACCATCCTCTTCCTGCTGTTGATTTTAATTTGTGGCTAAGCAAAAGCGTAAGAGTTTTCGTGAGAAGCAGATCAATGTACTAGTCAATATATATTACAGATTAATTAGTGGGCAGCTGCACATCTCCTCATTTAATCAAATAGCACATCGTCCCCTTTCAGTAGTTAGGAGTCACCATTAGCAAAACAGAATTTGGACATAAACATCTGATTTTTAGCGGAGTATAAACAAGCAAACAAAAACAGTTAAATTTATGATTAACAGTTCAGAAATGCTACTGCCTTGTCAGGGGTACTTTTTTGTGCATATGTGTGTATCAGAAACGAATTATCATGATTTGGTGTAGGAATGCCAAAATATAGTTCAAAAATTAGATACAGATTATTGACAAAGTTAAGTAGATATGGAACAGTTCTGAAATTTAAACTTTATGTAAACAAAATGAAATATTAATTTATATGGAACTCTCTTTTTACAGTTACATACTTATCAGCAGTTGCAAGTGCAAACTAGCTAGGAAAGTATTACAGATTAGGTATGTAACTCTTCTTAACGTCTTTGATTGGTCACTCTTTATGTTACATTAATATACCATAAGATTTCTAAAATAAATATTTGGTAAGTAGTACATATGTTACAAACCAAGGCTCATATCTGGCAAATGTGTAATCATGCAAATAGTTTGCAAAAGAGAATTAATACATTGCCAGTCGCATTCTTACTGTATTAAGTCGAAGCAAGCAAGATTTGAYAGTCAAAGTTTACCATTTTGTATCTACTATGAGTCAGTACGACAAATTATTTGACGCTTAATTTTTAAAAAATCAGACATAAGGATGAGGAAGTTTGTCCCAGATATTTTCCTACTGCAATGATGTTTTTAAATCCCACTTTGTCTTCTGTCAACAGTTAACATCATGCAAACACTTAAGAGTCACATACCCATAACTGCTATCGTGATATGTTGGAGAAAACACATCCATCTCTATAAGGTTGTCATGACCATTTGCAAGGACTGCTTGACTTTCTAATTCTCTATACATAAAGATACAAAAAAATGAAATTAGAGGTGCAGTTTCAAATTAAATAATGGGATTCTCCCACAAAAAGGAATATGCTAATTCTGTTGCATAACTTTGTGCAAAACTGAACGTGGGATTTATTTGCCTTCTGGATTTTAACCTGAAGACACATTGTTATAAGKTTACCATTAGGTGGTCATTACCCTTTGGTGATCCCTTATTTATGTACAAGTACTTTTAACAAAATTCCTGGCTGTGGCATTTAACAAAACGCCTGTGGCAGCACAGGCTTAAGAACAGTGCATAGTGGGGGATGTTGTTTACTTGATGAGGCTGGACCAGAGATGAAGTAATAAAAGTGAGCTGAGACTATTAAAAAGACAGTCTCTTGCTGGCTGTCTGGCACAGCCAACCAGCCAGAAAAATACGCACAGGGCTGGCTATCAGAGTGARCGGAGATCTCATGTTCTGCAAATGACAGTGCACAGCACCAGGAGAGGCAAAGGAAGCATCAGAGACTCAGGGTCTCTCAGGGAATAGTGAGGAAATGAAGGGGAGAAATGAAGTTAGGCACACTATTGTTAAGAACYGAGTATTTCTTTTCTCCTATCCAAAATAGGGAATGATTAATGTGGGGATAAAATATCTGGGTCCCTTCTTACTTCAATGGCTGTGTACCTCTGAAAATGGGAATTATAAACTCAAGGAATATCATACACACGCTACAGAATTCTGGACTACCGGTGCTTGACAAAGAGCCAGGGGACAAAATACACAGCATGATCAAATTCCAAGTACTTATGGTGACAGCAAGGGATATTTGAGCAGGAAAGATGCCAGAGGGATCAAGCAAAAATCTAAAGTAAGACACTATTGACATCAAGGAAAGCATATAAGCATATGGGCTTGGTGTTTCAGGATTCAAACAGCTGCTCAGTGAGAACCCGAYAGTAAGAGAATGTCAGAAAAAACCAGAACTTTTAAATTTGACTTCAGTCTTTGAAAACAATACTTAATTTCTAATGCATTTATATAATGATTCCATAATTATAGCATGTCAATTTTTCATTGACAAATTCAAATGCATTCATGCTGTCAGCAAGTTAAGCAGAGTCCTGTTTCTTSAACTTGCAGATCAGCTACGTGACATACCCACAGTGATAAACAGGGTTTTCATAAGAGCAGGACTTGAAAGCCACGCACAGCTTCTGCCTTTATTTTGCACCATGCACCTTCTCAATAGAAGTAACATATCTAATCAAGTCCATGTGTGAAAACCGGGAAGACTTACAGAACAGAACAGTTTTGAACTTGATTAAAGCAGGCACTGTTTTAGTGAGTGGAATGTGTAAAATAGCTGGTTTGAGCAGACTTTAATCTCCAGCAGAACGGTGCTTTTGCAGACAATCAATCAGCCTCCACACAAATTGATTTAAAACTTCCCTGGAAACTATGAACCCCTTTTCCACACCTTAGTCAATATTGAAGGCAACTGGATCATTGACAATGCACCCCAATAAAGACATATGGGTATGTTCAYCACCTTCAGGTATTTTTAAAATCTTCACACTCCAAAACGAACTTTGGATCAAGTTTACAGAACAGTTTTGGAGTAACACATTCCAGGAGTTATTTTATCTATACCATTTCTAAGGTATTCCAGTACTTTAATTAAAYCCTTCAAAATGCTAAAATATTTTCCAGCCAAAGTACTTCCTCACCAATTCCCTCTTCTTTTCCTCAGTAAAATAAGTAGGTAAGCAGCTAAATATACTAATGTTTCTAGCCACTCTGCTTTTAAGACAAAGGGGTAAGAGAAGACTAAGCTGTATCTGCATAAACTATGAAAAACATATTAGTTTCTTTGGCATATTAGTTTCTATAAAAAATCACAGTCCATCATACAAAATGCAGCCATTTTTTCAAAAAATGAGGTATTTTATGCAGCAAATCTAGTAAGAAAAAGCAAAGCTCTTCTTTGATTCATTGGCATGTTAGCACAGATTCTGAATAAAGTTATATAATTTTCTCAGAGATTTATTCCTTGACTGGGATATGTAAATTTCCCCTTGCCAACAAATTGATCTTTTATGTTCAATGCCTAAAATTAATGAAATTCTTCCCAGGAAATGCACTAAGAGATGCCATCAGCTTATTTTTATCTACAAATTTATGAGTTCTAACATACTTTTCCTCTGTGCATCTCTAACATTCATAATTGATTGTGCATAAGAAAAATTCTGCACATTCAAATATGCAACAGAGAGAGAAAGCATTTAAAGAAGTGATTTACTATGTATTTTTAAATATCAGTAATTTAGATCCTACTAGAACTCAAAGACATGAGAATGTAACTACTGATTCTGGTGCTCAAGAAATCATTACTAAAACCAGTAGATGAATACAAACATAAAGCTCCATGATAACAGAAAACATACTATTTAATTACTAAATAATCTTCTGTCTTACTCAGATACCTGACATGTAGTCACAGATTTGCATGACTTTGGCTGTCCAACCAGTAATTCAAAGAACAAAAGAAAAAGTTTTTTGATTTCTTCAAAAGTTCATACTATTCTCCAGTGCTGGCTCCACCAGCAAATCTATTGGCTCTATAAACGAACACTAACTTACAGCAGGCTAGGGAACAGTCAATTAGTAAAGATCATTAAATGTTCAATGAAAAGGTCCAGCAGTCTGCAGGAAATCCACAGGAAATATTCTCTTACTGTCTTGGTTTTTTTTTTTTATTAATGTAGATGTCACTGAGCCCAAATAAAGGGAAGACAATTTCTGTGTCTACTTGGTAACCTCATTGTCATTTGAAGATGGTATCAAAGATGAAAGAAGCTCTTACAAAATTCAAGTTACAGTTTTAAGTCCTCATTTAAGCAAAGAGTCTTTTTATATTAAAAATATATAAATTGGAGCCTATGTTGGACATCATTATCTGTTACCTCACAGGTCATTTATTTAGCCAATGCTTCACACAAATGCATTAATTCTTGTTAACAGACTTTGAACAGAGCCAAATTGCAGTATCTTCGACTAAATGCACAATTGAACCTGACATTATGAAATATATATTTTGAAGTCACTTTCACTACTACTGCAGAGCAATAGGGACTAAAACCTCCTCCAGGCTTTGCAAACACATCCGTCTCTCCTACATGCACAGACACAAATGCAGCCAATTCACTACCCAAATATACATGACAGCAAGCTGTATGYAATTTTTAAGCCACCCATCACCAGTGTAAACCTAGAGAGCTAGAAAGATAGTTATGTATATACACTGACATTTACATTCTCTACCTCTAAAAAGCCGTCATCTAGGTCAGATTAAAAAAAAGAGGCGAAAATGCCAATGAGCATAAGCTAAAATATTGCCAAAGAGGAAGTAAACTTTCTTTTAGTCCAAGAAAAGGTTGAAGGAAGAGACCTATCAAAAAGTTGTTAAAATAGTTAAAATAGTTAAAACTGAGCCTKAAAATCACATTCAGTAGGGAAACTTAACCAAAAGGGCAAAAATCAATGACAAATAAGATGGGCTTTCCACCTCCAGAGTTCCAACCAAGTAAAATTATTAGAAAAACCACAGTAATAGGGGTCTCAGTTTTTACATGAACTTTTTACATTTTTCCTCAAAATACCCTTAGCTTTTCATCAGGAATATTTAAAAGATGAAAAGACTTTACTCAGCAAAAAATACTTACTCAAGTTAAAGTGGCATTCTCATTCAAGTAGTCCTACATCTTTATAAAGACAATAAAAACATATATAGCAATAGAAGCAAACATCAAAGACCTTAGCCATCTAAAAAAGGTTAACTAGTGTCAGGAAAATATCAAATATCTTTTTCCTACTACACACTTGTTCTATAAGAAAATTCTTTCTTAATGTASTAAATTTTTTGAGTATGATAATGAAATCTCTTCAATGGAATGCTTTTCCACAATGTTTATATCTCATAAACAACACAGGAGAGTACAAGAAATCTAAGAAAAGGAACAGCCATTCCAAACTGTCTAAAAGAGAGTTGCCTGAAACAYCTAAAACTACTTGAAAGAGAATCTTAAGTTCATGTATGTTTTAAATTAATCAAAATCATCTTTACATTGCTATAAAACATAACTTAAAGGGATTCAAAGACTAAACTGAAGTGATGTCATAAACATTTTCAGGAACTACTGTCAACTTCAATATAGTAATAAATGCACAGTTTAATAACTAAATTGGAATATTATGGCTTTCCTTAATAAAAAATTAGTGCTGATAGAGTGTTACATGAGTATTAATTAATCACTGTAGGTAAATTCAGCTCTGCACCAGTAAGACCAATCAATTTTCTTTACAGATCATTCTGCATCTAAAAAAGGATAGAGTCAGCCTTCATATTAGCTGCTTCTATCCTAAAGCCAGTTATCAAGGACAAATTTATCATTACACCAGAACTCAGTTCTTTTGTCTCACCAAWTCCTAGGCACCTTTTTAAAAAACCTAGCCTCACGTAAGTCTTTCTTTAAAGGTACCAAGTACAAGAGTTAACAACTATTGCTGAAAGTCATTGGACATAACTATATATTTGACACATAACATATCTGGCACGCAAGGCAAGAAATTTCTTCAAACAGGCGAAAGTCACAGATCATGAACAGATAGGAAAAMGTTTGTCTGGAAGAATTAATATACTCTGAGTTTAATTACTCTGCAACATGATTGTAAGGGAGAAGAGTGTCATAGTGGATTTTAAAGACAGGACAGATGTTTTATTACTGAAAGTTTTCAGTTTTAATTGCTGAATGAGGGGAAGTATTAACTGCAGCTCAACTTTCATTAAGTCAAATTTTTTCTTTAGAATTGCCAGAGTTTGTAGTAGTACCTAAGTAATTACCTGCTTTCCAGTGGTGCATTACTGCCAAGCACCCAGCTGTCCTGCAGCTGGACTGACTCAGGTGTGGTTTGCAGCTCGGCGGGCAAAGCAGCCGGCGGGGCCGGACTCTGATTCCTCCTGTTTGTCAGTGAGTTTCTGTTAAGTGAGGTGATGGATGGGTGATGCTGTGCTGAATGTTGCTTGTGAGAAGGTGGCAAAGGCTGCAGGGTCGACTGGCCTTGGTTATTTGGAGGTTGTTCTAAGAAGAAAGAAAATTAAAGTTCGTTATACAACATCTTGGCATTTGCTACAACCAAAGTAGAACGACAAATTCAATATAATCCTATCATCTAATATATTTGCATATTATTCTATTAGCAGACATTCAGTGACATTCTGTAAGAGCAAGTTTACCCTTGATACACCAAGTTCTAATTAATATACAACAGATGGTAAAATTGCTTTTGGTTTTAATTTGTTTCAGTTTTTTTTTTTTTAATCTGGTTTTATTAACACCTACAGAAAATAGCATCTGACAGATCCCCTAATGTGCCTTTAGACTTCAGCTTTTTTTAACAAACCAACCCTGAAATTAAATGGGTAATTTCAGTAGAACACAAAGGTTTTCAAAATGCATATAATCCCTATAATTATTTAATGGAGTTTTTTAAGCTTTATTTAACTGCAATAAATTATTACAAGCTAGTTGCTAAACAGCAGTAGACTACTCTAGTTTAGTGCATTTCAAATAAGGCAGATCTGCACTATGATCTGCTAATAGATGCTAAGTATTCTTTAGCAGAAGGTCACTCTGTGAAGCAGATGTTGCTTCATGGATATTTAACAGACTGATTCACATCTGATTACAAYGTCAGAAGACTCATATACTTAATGACCGTCACATCCATTAGAACACACACAAAACAGATTTTCCAATTTCACACCATGCAATATAACTACAGCTTGGAGGAAGTCACAGGTGATAAGAGAGTCAGGCCATCAAAACAAAAGGAAATATTTTTTTACTTAACCAAAGCATACWATGCCCATAAAGCTTAAACCTAAAACCTCAAAACAGCAAAACCTGCAATCAAATACCTCCATCAACGTTAGSCTTTAACAACCTATTCTGTAAAATCAGTGGCAAATAAGTCATAAAAAGAAGACAAACCTTGTACAACACAATGCACACAAAACTAAAGAAATCATGACACTTAATTTACCACAATTTAGCAATGACTTATGACACGCAAACATGTAACACTTAACAACTATGTCATTCAAATTGCAATCTATTTCCTAAATTAATGTAGCAGAACATACTTCCTAATATGACTGCAAGTGTTTACAAGAGCAGGAGATACAGGGCATGCACTTTTCTCACAGTGCAAAAGCTTTCAGGTAGATTTAAAATCAGTTGCTTGATTTTCATAAGCAATATCCATTTGGAACTGGTTATAACTGCAAATTGTTACAAACTCAATAATAAAACACTGGTGCAGAGAACACAGAAAAGCGTATCTCTGTTGGAACACGTTTCCAATAACTTACAGGTGACTACTATATAACTAACGTAACYGTGAGCAGCTTCCCAAGTTGTGAGTGTAAAACAATATGAAAATGTTAATAAACACTTAAACAGAAAAAAACAAGTCTTTGGCATGATTTCYTTTCTGAGAACCACATTCTCCCTTCCAGTAATTTTGTGTGGTCATCATGACTTTTGTCACAAACAATAGCAATGCTGGATCTCTCACTAAAAGAATGACAGCATTTATATTGCCAGTAAGGTTTTCAACACCAAATCCCTAATACGTTAATGAAAAATTCCCATCCAGGCAGGATACAACCGATCAGCTTTGTCTTCACCAACACTGACACAAAGGGTGTCACTGCATGTGATTACAAACACTGTCAAGTGCTCTAAGCCACATTTCAACAAGGCTGCTAAAGGAAAGTTAACAGACCAACACTAGAGCAAAGAATTTTCCCCATATCTACTTAAAATTTTATCTGATTTAGATCATAAGCTATTTATCTGCTGGTGCAAAATTAACTATGTATATCTATATATTGTAATATATAGGTGCATATGTATAGAAAACAATTATATGTGTGCACATGTGTCTGTGAAAGTAGTAACACACATGTATATGTAAATATATCCGTATAAATTATTAATTACGCAATAGAAAAATGTAATTAAGTAAATCACAATAATTTATTTTTAATCAGCTAAATAAATTAATTAAAATGGTTCTAAGGATCTGACTTTTCTTTTTTAGTCCCCTTTTTGACTCTCCTACCTGAGTAGCCTTTTTGGACAGTTTTGCCACGGTCAGTGCAAAACCCTCTTCCACTGCAGCTCCTACCAACTGTTAGGATGGTATCCCTCACATCCCTTTTGTTCATTAATTTCTCTTCTCATTTACAATCTCTGCTGAAAATCAATCTTTGAGTCTATCATTTCTAGCACTAAAGCTCTTGCACCATTCTCTGCTAAAGACAAAACAGAGGATTAATCAACTTTGTTCTCTCACACAAAGTAGGGTGWGAGTGCCAGGCCTGCAGGGTTGTCTCAGGTAGATGTCGGACCTGCCCACACTCTGCTGTCAGACTCTGCTACCAGTGAGGAAGAGGGATAGTGAARGTTCTGTAAAGGCTATTTATGTAGTCCCCAAATAAATGCATAGATCTAATAATGACTCCAATAATATGTTGGAAGAGTGAAATTGTATTACTCAGACCATAGGCCAGCTATGCAGGCCACTACCAGGGATTTCAATTATTCCCCTATAAATTTATTATGAACCAAAAGGACCTTCTGTTATATAACATAAAACATTACTGACACTGAAGATACAGAGGAACATGTAAAATAAATTAAGAGAGGCTAGAAGGCCATGGCAAGTGCAATTAGGCAAAGATTACTTGTCGTCCAAGGCCACTTTCTCTCACCATAAGATGCTGACAACTGACATTTTCTAGTGTCTGAGGGTGGCTTCAATTGGCAGGGGATCTACAGCTTCTACAAAATCAAAAATGYCTGAAAAATCTGGAATGATTTATTTCTTTTCTAATTGTGCAAAAGTTAGAGGTAGAATTGTGTTTAACAAGGTTGGATTTTCCATAAATCAACAGTTAAAATCTATATTCCTCTAAATTTCCTCAGTCCTATACTGTCATTCTGAATAACAGATCACTGAGGACTGCTCTTTGAATCTTCTCTTCAACCTGCCAGATTTTCCCAATACACAGTTCTTCTGATTGCTGCACAATTTCTAATAAAAACCTTAATGCTGCATCACTGATTTGTGAGGAAGAGACAATCATCACAATAGTCCGGTTTTGAATGCTGTTGTTAAGCTGGAGCCAAATTCCATTTTTTTACTCTTTTAAGGAGTTAAGAGCTAAAGAACAGCTTTCAGTATGGCTGAGGCTTTCACACAAATGTATCAGTCTTATGGAGAAACAGCCTCTCAACATCCTGTGACACTGAAAATATTCTCACTGCACATGCAGGCAAACTGAGGTATGAATGTTAAGCAATCCTGAGAAATCAGCAAAAACCCCAGAACAGAACCCTTTTTTTGCTTTTCATACTTGAAGAGTTGATAAGGAGAGTGGGAGTTTCATGGCACGGTATGTACTTCATGAACTCTGCAGCACTGGACAGCACTCCCTGTGATATTAGCTCTGCATACGCCACAATGCGTAGTGTTGAGACTCCGTAACTCATCTTTCTCTCTGTCAACCAGTTCATTGGAAAACGGGAATCCTACAGGGAAATACATCTTCCCTTGGTTATTGAAAAGACAGCAGCCCTGGGACTTGGCCAGGTCTCTCACAACTTATTAGAATAAAAAGCATTCAAATCTGATAAAGTGCAGTTGTGTTGAAATACTTAAAAACATCACAGAAAGGTACAGTTGCTTTAAGTTGGCTTTTAAATGCTATCTTAATTGATTTAATCTAAATGGGAATGTCTAATTTACATTAACAATAAGCAGGTATAGGTACAGTTAGGCTTATGTCTAAAAATGTTACATTTTAATTAAAACATTATTGCTCCGTCTGGACCTTAATGACTGTAGAGCAACCCCATTCATCTTAAACAGAAGATTTCTGCATCAAGAAGCAAAGGCAAACTGGCCTAGCAACCAGCCTGTCAAAGTTCTTCAGATGCAACAAAGACCACATTTTTGGAGCATTTGTTGCCTAAATCAGCATCAGGTAATTATGCATGTGAACATATGCACAGAACTCGGAAAAGTCACAGGAAATTGGGCAGAAAGCTGTCTTACTACAGTTACATGATTTTTCCAAAACATATTAAAATTATTATTTACCCTAGGGAATCATAGTGAGGCAAAGCAGCCATTTMAATTGCAGAGGTAAATTATATGCAACTCTGTAGCCTTTTACAAAACCTTTTTCTCTATTATTTTTCAAAAAGCAATTTACATTTAATTAATTTTATCATTTAATTGTTACAGAATTTGAACAGCATATGAAGGAGACACGTTTGTGATAACTACAGTCATGTGGTGGGGAAAGGGGTTAATTCAGAAGCAGAAAAGCAGAGCAAGTATCCATGAAAAAAAGTCATTTGTTTCATATTTTTTGTGATMATTTTTCTATAACAGATAGATCATTGAGACCTGTCAGCTAGCTACTCATCTAAGAAAAAGGTGATTTCCATTTGATAAGGATTAGGCKTTTTAACAGCGTATAATTAATGTGAACTTGGAATTTCCATGACAAACACAAAAGCAAAGTCTTTCATTATGATATAAACATTTCAAATGGGAACAAAATGTTGTTCAATATCTATGTCTGCAAGAGTCTTAACACTTTCTAGTAAGGGTGCTCCTTTTGTATTTCTACACTCTCTTTAGAAGATTCTCTGCTATGGTAAAGGGAATATCCATAATATATACTAGAATTAATAATCTGGAGTAGACTAAATGTTTTAGAAAATTGGTAAGAAAAAAAATAACCCTGTGTTTCCAGGTCATTAGTCCCTGGTCTGCTAGCCCTTGATTGCTAGCAGTAAAAMGTAATTTCTATAAGAACTGATTTGATTTCCTCAATAAAACCCTTCAATGGACTTGAAACTTTACCTAATTGACACATGGTCATATCTCCAAAAGTACTGTAAGTAGAAGTGGGATTTACCTCAGAGGTCCCTGCAAATAGAAAAGTGGGCATTATGGCTTAATTATTCCTAGATTTCCCAAAGGAGCTCTTTTTTTTTAAGCACTTGCTTATGGAGAGGTAAGACAGGCTACCTGTACCACTATGGCCATGGATTCAGGGATTCTATGGGCAAGCAAAACCGATCACTCCAGAAGTCTCTGGTCTGGGAGCACCTTTTATGAGAAGCTGTATTTAATTAATGAAAACATAAAGAAGACTTTGTGTTTAGAAAGAAATTGAGTATTTAAATGTTCGCTTGTAATTAGGCAAATCTGTCTTTTGCATGAACCACTGCTTCAGTTCAGTTTCTTCTTCCAGGGTGCACAAGGTTCAGAGCTTCCTTTCTGACCATTTACTACAAGCCATAGGGGTAATTCAAAACAAGCGGCTGTGTGTGCTTATTTTGTGTTTAGCCCCAAGTACTTGCTTAGTCTTATTCACATCCAAACTGGCTCTGCTCTGCCAACTGCTTTAAGGATCCAAACCACACACTCAACCCAGCGAATGTGGTGACACACTGCCTATCACCAGAGGAGAGTCCTTTCACTCTTAYTTGTTGTCACCTTGCCCATCCTTTTCTGCTTGGTTTATAATTAATGGACATAGAGATGAAAACAGAATTAACCCGCAGCCACTGCTGCTGACTTCCTCTTGAAGCACTCTGTGCTCCTGTGCTAGGTATGTGGTGACAAGAATAAGGAGATGTGACAAGGACACTTTGATCTAGATGTGAATCTTGTCTGTCTGTATACTATTATAAAATGGGCAAAGTCAAACAAGTAGCTTGATCAAAGTGGACCAATGTTTGTCTCCTCATCAGTGCAATGCCTGTAGGGTCTGACAACCTGAAGCTACCTATGTGTGAGAAACTACCAGAGAATTTAATGCAGGATATGCTCTCAAATATTGCATTGCCTTGCTTATGATCCTAAGTTTGTGAGAAATAATAAAGGAAATCTTAATTTTGTTATTTGCATTACACATTTCCCTTTAGATCTGAACGTGACTTTACTTTTTAAAGGGAAACGAGGACTTCTGCTCTGAAAGGGAAGAAAGACTTATTTGATTATGGAGAAGCTCAAAATGATTCCATAGCTCACATGTGGTGTCTGTCTAGGACCAGATGATGAGAGAAGTAGCTGCAGCTCCCTGCAGGGCAGTAGGATAGGCTCTAACATGCAACACTGGTTTTAAACCACAAAGTACATGTTGATAATATCCCATACCCTATAAGGACTGTTCTTTGCCAGTTAAATATACACAGGAAGGCAAAGAAACAAGTCACGCAAAATAACTGCAAGCTTTCAGAACCAAAGAAAAAATCTTTMACCCATCTCTTTTGGTTGTGTTATCTACAGGAGCATCATACTTCCAGTTAAAGGTACACTTTTAACTTTGCTATTTCACATCCCCCGAGCATAATATCCCCCTCAACAACTTCATTCTAATAATGTCTGTGCATTCTCAGCTGTTTTACTATTCAGTTTTCCCTAATGTTTTAGAACCTTACTGGAGAAATAGAAGGCACTGGTTACTAATCTATTCACAAAAATCTTCGTAAACTATATGAGCTTTAAACTTATTTGAAAGGCACATTTTTTTGCCCCTGATACTTTTAGAATAAACAAGCTAAAAAGCTATACCCACGTGATATGTGACCCCATGAAGATGGATAAAATAACTTTCTATTTTATGGCATTTACTTTGAAAATCTGATTAAGATAGATGTCTCCGGTTTGTAATTTTTCAATGTCATGTTGTCATAGTTCCCATCAGCAAGACGCTTTAAAGCCTTTCGATTAATATTGCATGCCAAAACTGAAATTACATCCTTTGTCGTTTAGTTCTTAATGGTGCAAGTGATATCTATCAAGTAGTGTTTTATGAAGCATGTGTGATTTTTATTACAGGCTGTTTTCACAAATCTTCTTCAGGTTTCATAAAGACTGTTCATGGTTCACAACAAATATGCCTTGCATTTAAAATCATGCCAATCCTCAATGGAAAGTAAACCTTGGATTTTTCAGCAAGGTTTATCCATAGAACAAAAACTCTTCCTTAATTTAAATTTGTAAGTATTCATCTTAATTAGCCAAGCAAAAATATTATTGTAAGTCCCTCAACTTAGCATAAGAACTCCATAGTAAAAAAACCCTCCAAACAACAAAAAACGTAATAATGTATTATTTTCACAAGCAAAAATATATGTTTGCAAAACCTTCTAGGTGCCCTAATAATTAAAACAAAGGTGGCACACAGTAAAACAGTAGATGCAACATTCTCCTGCAATCCAAATACAAAAAAGATCTTAATTTGCAGCATCCATATTTGTAAAACAAGATGCATATAGTCAAAATTTCTACAGTTTACTGGAAACCAGATAGTTAGGAGCAACTGAGAAGGAATCTTAAGGTTGCTATTCTTAGTCAACCTGCCGTTTAAACAAAAATCTGCAAAGTCAATAAAACTTAGGCCTTAGAAGACACATGAGCAGAACATATTTTTCAAGTATTTTTTTGTCCAAAGACATAAAGAACTTTCTCTTGATACCTTATAGAGTAAGGCAAATACACTGCAGGAAGAAATACTGCCCACTGAGAAGAAAGCGGGCATTTCTTCCACAGATGGTRGTGAAAGGAAAAATCACAGAATTTACTTCTGAAAGGTTTTTTAAATGTTGTTTCCACTCTGTTGTTCACTGTGGGAATGGAACAAGCTCACTTTTAAAGCATTTTTTCCATTAGCTGGAATCGATTCTCAAAGYATTCCAACATAAACACCTCCAGCCTGCAACCACTCCATTAACCCCTTCAATCCATATGTAACACACAATCGATACTATGGCAGGCAAAATCTGTTTAATTTAAATACCATATAGTGTTWATGTCTTCTTATCTGGTACCTGCTTAAGTGCCCAACTAACAGAAGATAGTTACAAAAGCATATGGGGTGAAAGAGTTCAGATTTAGAGAACAAATACRCCTGGATAGAGGAAAACCACTGATGATGATACCATCCGTAAGGCAGACATTTTAAGTAACAAAGTAAACTGGACTTTGCCAGTTTTCARCTGAATTGTGGAAGCTTAATCACCTTATGAAAGCTGAACCTGAGATAAATATTTCAGCTTCAGTGAAAAAGCTATAGTGGAACTAGTTCAGAAAACAACCTTCCTAATAGTGACCTCTTTATTCCAGAGAGATTTAAGAAGAAAGATGAAAAAAGAAAAATACAGAAACACTGCTAAAGTAAATTGAAATTTAACCTGCTGGAGCAACATTCTTAGGATTTTGCCTTACAACAAAATGAAATAAAGCAGAGAACATAAAACACATGATGGMAACCATACACACAGGATGAATTAGAAGCAACAGCATACTTCCAATCCTGCTGTCGTATTACACGAATGCCACCTCCTTTTACCCTAGCCTAACCCACATAGTAGTCAGCAGACATACTGATAGGCATTATTTGCATTCTCTTTTTAGGACACAAGGTCTATAAAACCAAACAAAATCTCATTGACTTATTTCCAGCAATCTATCTGGAGATCAAAATGGGAAGACATGGTATCATATGGTGAGAAATTAGAAAAGCTTGCTCACTTGAGACACAAAAATCAGTCACCTTATGCACAGATGAAAAATATAATAACGCAGTCTTCAGTGGTGTGCTCCTGGCCTGGTTTCTCCACAGTGGAGTTCAGATTTTTTGCACGACTGTGGGTTTGGGGTTTTTTTTCCTGCTTGGGTATAGCAGTCTCCTAGAGCAAGTCTGTGAGGAGGGGGATCACCAAGACCACAGGCTTCACTTAATCACCACTTTTTCTATTCAGAACAGATTTTTCTGTATCTTCCTAAATTAAATAATTTTTCATCCCTATTTAGAGTCAGAAGTAAGAAAGTTTTGCAATTATTATTAGCTTCAGACAATCTCCCTTGCTGCTAACTCACAGAAATCAGTGGAGAAATGTTTTCAGTTAACAGTTTGAAGGCTAACTCTTTTTTTCAGAGAATTCAGGTTTTCATATAAAGAAAACAAAACATGAAACAAAAATGGAGAAGTCCAGCTGAAAGACTTTGTACAGGGAGAAAAAAGTCAGCTTTTGAACATGGYGACAGGACTGGAATTAATGTGAAAAGCCTTTACATACATAGCCAAAATCTGCCTGTAAAAYACAGATAAAATGATGCAGAGTATGCCATTTCCCGCTTTCACCCTACACCTTATGTTTATACCAAATACAGACAGACACTCAATTTTGACTACAACAATTGTGATTAATAAATAAATGTCAAAAAAGAAGAACCATGTAATTGTAAGCTAAGTTCTACAATGATTCAGTCACAAAGACAGGTAATGCATATTCTTGTCTCATACTGCACATTTAACTGGGGTTAAATGCAGTTTGCATTGCAAAGTCTGATGTAWGACTTCTTAATAGATTTCTTAGCATTTTCAAGTGCTAGATAATTTTGGTTCCTGTCCAAAATCATTAATTCAGAGTGAGCTATGTGTATGTTTTTCTTTGTCTTCTGATTTTATTTCTTACCACTTCCAAGAAAAACATTTTGCCAAAGCTATTTATTTTAGAAGCATAGTTACTACTGTACAGGTTAAGAAAACCTAAACTCTTAAAACCTTTAACCTGAAAAAATACACCCACAAGCCATGATTATGTAATGTCAGCTTACAGCTGACATAACCAGTGCTGCAGAAACCTTTCTGCCCAATAAATAAAATAGCATCTAAGGGCTCTTTTACTACTGAACCTGACTTTCACTGTGATAGGACTCACATTCATGAAGAAGAAGCAAACCACTAGATTTCYTCAACTTCAAGAGCCGGAGGAAAAATTCTGCATTAAATAACTCAAGTTTTTGTCATGGACTTGCAATAGTTAATGCCATCCTTTGAACATTTTGCAAATTTACATATCCAAAAGCAATTCAAAAGGCCCCTAAAATTACTTCATTATAAGCAATTAAATTCTTGACCAGTTGCTGCATGCTCAACCTTGTCTGTACACACCAGGCCACACTAACAAAATCTGTCAAAGACAAGTTAGGAATGGGAAAACACAATATAAAACTTCTAAGCAAAACCAGGTGAAGTTTTTTCATCAGATTTGAAAGAACTGAGATAAGAGGGATTCATGTTTTGCTTTGGAGGAAATGAAAATGGAACAGGGGCAGTGACATGAAAAGAAAACCATAGGGGAAAAATGGTAGAATTGCACAGAAGAGAGGTTGAATGAATAAAACACACAGGAGACCKCACAAAAATGAACAGATGAGAGAAAAGTTCTGAGAAAAATGAGAAAGCATATACAATTTCATTAGAAAACCATAATAATCCAACTTTTATGGAAAACACAGAAGTGAGATGCTTACTCTACAGCCTTCATTTTCAAAAAATGAATTTAATCCTGGCCTCTAGAGTTAAGGCAAAAATTCTTACAGACTGCAGCTTGGGCTTTAGAGCAAGAGGGAAGTCAAGCAATAGGTTACCAGATGAATTTTTGTCTCCAAATCAATTAATTGATCTGTTATCAAGTATAAGAAATATGTAGACTATGAAAGGCAAGAAAAGAATAGGGAACCAAGATTCCAAAATAGCTTTTAAATTCTTTTTCTCTTAATGGTGTCAAGGAAGAGAAATGCATAATAGGGGGAGGCCTCCACAAGAACAAACTGAAGAACTATTGTTCTCTAATGACTTTAAATAAGCTTTTTAGGCTTACATGTGAATTAGAATTTTGCTCTTTCTCCTTATAAAAAAAACCCAACAAAACCACTCTTGATTTTAGTAAGATATTATTCTATTCTAATGACAATCAAATCTAGTTAGGTATCAATCAAAAGAACAAATCCATTGCAAAAGTTTTCTTAAAAGGTATTCTGGGTTTCCAGTACAGCTGCTTCCTTTTTCAGAAGGAAAATTGAGTCATTAACCCTCAAATCAAACCTAAACTTTGAATTGCTAGGAGTTGAAACAAAAACTACCTTTCACCCTGACYGCCTCAGTTGATGTAACTTATAAACAGAACTCTCCCCTACCTAGCAGAGTGTTTTCAGCAAATCTGTAAATTCAGAGGTATGTGTGGACAGGGAGAATGATTTAATTAGACATTTGCATGTGTTCACTGTTTTGCAAATGCTGTGAAGGATAGCAGTATGCTTAAAAGCTTAAACAGACTGTATTGTAATTAATGATAATAAACAATTATGTTCAATTTTAAACAAAAAGGGGTGAAAGTTCATAATTTWAAAAAAAATTATGAAACACAGAATGCTGAGAAAATCAGTTTTTCTTACACTTAAATTCTATATATATTTTCCTAAATGACTGTAGGCTTTGTCTTTCCTGTATGTATTTCCATGTCCTAGTTGTGTTGCTGCTAAAAAGCTGTTTCCAGCAGATATCTTTCACATCAGTTTCCAGCTAAATTTTACAGCTTCTTGCCAGAACCAAGTTCTTAAAAAAACTGTGGCTGATTTATGTCACAGTAAGCTCTTCCTTTTAATAATACTGCTGTAGTTCTCAGACACTGACAGACTGAACAAAAGGTAGAGAAATCACAGCTCACTACTATCCCCTTTAAGTAGCCAACTTGATAGTATCCACAAAACAACCCATAAATTAATGTTTTTGAAAATGAAGTTTCTGAAACAATGGTAAAAATATCCAAATAACCACAAAGTGTATCACCACCATAGCACCCACATACCAATAGCAAATGYAATCTGAATTCAATCCACAAGCTCCTGACTTCCAGGTAAATGCAGCAAAAAGAGACGTTGCTACTTCTGGGATAAGCAAAGGCTAAAAAAAAWGATTCATTACAGTTTTATGTCCTTCTGGCAGAATTATAGATTCTACATATTATTTAGTTCCTAAAAAATAGGTTGATCTGAAGCCTCCTAAGAGTAACTTAATTTCCACATAAGCAGAATTTGATTTTCATATTACTTATTGTACACTAAGTGCATAAACTCCCTTTATACCTAACAGCTGTCATTTCACCAGTAACAAATTTGGCAAAAGCATTTCTAGGTATGCTRGGAGAGCACTTGTGAAGACAGCTTGCTCACCATGTAACACTGCTGATTTATAAAGCAAGCCATGCCCCAGTCAAGGAGGACAAGATTTTACACAGGCAGAGAGCCAGCAGAGATCTGAATGACTGGACTCCCTAGAAGCCTGCTGTCTTCCATTTGTGGGGAAACACCCCTCTATTTCTAGAATAATCAAACCCCCTCCATCTGAACACGTTTCCTGGGTCCATCTTCTGGCTAAACTACCATATAGGAAAATATCTTTCCTTTTGTCTTCTGCTGAAACTGCAACACTGGTGAAAAGGAACCCGTGTGTGGGGGTGGTACATAATTGCAAGGGAAACAGATGGTCTCAAGCTGAGAAGTCTGGTATTTAACATGCTTTTATAACTACCACTGGGGGCTAAAACCAAACATTTCAGGAAGAAGAATTGTTTCATGGTCAGATCGCAGCAGAGCATGTCAGGAAATCTCTTTTTTTATTCCTGGCATAGCCAGTGGCTTAATCACAAGCAAGTGAGAGCCTTTGTATGTCCAGCAGCCTTGCTACTGAAACTGGTTAACAATACCTGCCAAGGCACAGGGGGCTGCAGGAATCAATTACGTGCCCAACAGCTCTTCACTGCTCTTGAAATGGCAAGTGTTCTATGGGTAAAGGTCCTCTGCTCTCAGACCAAATTTGTGACAAGAAGTGCACAGACTAATGTGTTTGCAGTGAGCTGGAGGAAGGGTATGTTTTGTGTTYTAAGGGATGACTCCACACTCCTGCCAAACTGGGGAAAGAGAGGAGGCACTCAGAATACCAGATTTTTTTCTGATATAGGTCAAGTTTCCATCACCTGTGGATAAGGAGGCACATGTAAACCATCCCTCATGCTCTCTACAGAATTCCCTGAGCCCAGTTTCCTGGCTCCATATACGTGTGTGAAAATTTCATGTGCACATCCTTACCCAAGGTACAAGGTTTCATGCGGCATTGCAGGAGAACATCCCATTTTCCACAAAGATAAATCAATCTCACAAACAAGGTAACATTTTTCAGGAAAAGCATCTTGGTTGCTTTATGATCTCAGGTGACTTAAATCTATTAGAAAGATTCATACTTTGGAAATATAACTGTAAAGAAAATAAATACAAACAAACAGGAAGACTTTGAGGTACATTAGCTGCAAAAAAWTATCTCAGAATCATATGCTTTTAGAAGCCACAAACATGTACGATTAGAAGCATTTTTGAAAGCTGAAAGCCTAAATAGCTGTCACCGACTTCACCAGCAAGTGTAAGTTATTTACAACAGCAAGCAGACAGATTATCAAGATAACAGAAGCACTGATTAATTGTGTAGCCTAAACTGGCACTGAAAACAGAGTGGAGCCCTCTATGTGGGAATATTTATTTTTAAATAGGTATGTTTCAGTTCCAAGTTTAATAATAATCATTGAATCAAACTGCTTTTTTCATTTTTAAAATGTTTAGAAGTAAAAACCTGACTTGTAGTAAGCCTTCTCAAGACTTTTCAAGTTTCTGAATACCACTGAGACACTGAACAGAAACTAAGAAACTTTCGAGTTGCTATGACAGTTACAAAACAAKATGCTTGCACTGCAATATTCTTCACAAACAACACAAACTTCAAGCATAGATTCCAAAATATTTTATAGCTCAGTAAAATTTGGGTGAGGATCTATTGAATTTTGGTAAATACACACTTCTTCATGGCATGTTGCATGTATTGCACACTCTTCTTAGGAGACAAATTGAAAATCTCAAGAATTTTCATGTTCTGTGGCTTATATTCAGAACCTTTTCTAACTGTACAGAACGTCTCAAAAAGACAAAGAATAATTTATCTTCAAAATAGCTATAGTATGCAGGTTTTGACTGCGTGGAGTCYAACATGACAAGACACAAAAGCTCTAAAGGACAAGGTGAATCAAGTCAGTTTGCTGAAGTGAAAGCCATCCAGCTGGCTTYAGACATTGCTGAACAAGCAAAGTGGCCAATCGTTTACCTGTACTGACCCACAGATGATGGCAAATTCTCTGTGGACATGGCTACAGCAATGGAAGCTGGCCAGCTGACAGTGGAATGACACACCCACCTGGGCTGCTGAATTATGGCAAGGTATTGTTCAGGTAGAGAATGCGATTGTAAAAGTACCTCACAAGATGCTCATGTACCTACACTGAAAGAATGAGCAGATGACCAAGCTGCTAGAACTGAAGTGACTCAGATGAATCTTGACTGGGAACATAAGGGTGGGCTAATTTTATAGCTTGATGGGCTGATGACACATCAGGACACTTCAGAAGGGATGCAACAGATAGATGGACTTCTGACTGAGGTGTTGAACTTAAGTACTGATGCCATTGCACAGGTTATCTAAGAATGCCAAACATGCACAATAATCAAACTAGTTAAGTAGCTAAAGCTGGTATACAGGGTGAAGGCTGAAACAAAATGGGAAAGCCTGGGAGATTCATGACGTCACCCTACCACAAACCTTGTGCTTACAATGGTGGAAGCAACACTGGATAGCTGGAAACATACTGTGTGACCCATGCCACTTGTTGGAATACTATCCTGGGCCTTGAAAAGCAGGGGTCACACAGCACCCCTGAAAGAATTGAATCAGACAACAGGACTCATTTCCAAACTATCCTCATAGATATATRGCATTGAGGGGCTACAACACACTCCCTATCATGCACCACACTCCAGGAAAAAGGAATGACGATTTAAGTTGCATGTTATGGGAATTRCTAAATCCAGAATCCCTTGTTGCCAGGCAGGCTAGAAGCAAGGGGAGGAGTTCACTGCAATGTTAAAACCCTCTAAACTGGCCCAAAGGGTCCAGGGTAAAGAGTGAAATGCATATACCTGTAAACTGTTGTAGCTCATGATCTGAGTTGCATTTTATAGGAATTACTATAGCATTAATTAACTAAACTGATGGAGGAGACTCCTTACAAGGAGAAGTTGCAATGAAGCAGTGACCACACCTGACCTGCCTTTGGCGTCCAACAGCTTCATGCAGCACATCCCCTGTCCTGTCCTGAGTGACCACTAGAACAGATGGAAGACCAAGTCATAGACTAAATTAACTCAGTGGACATTTGTGGATATTGATGCACATTTTACAGACACTTCAGAGGGGTGGTCCATAGACAAAAGGAATAATACCTCTGTATTGTATCAAAGATCCTACACCTGGGCTGTGGCAAACTCAGGCACACCTACAGGATGGGGTGAGACAAGCCCTGTGGAGAAAGACTTGGGGCTGATGGTTGATGAAAACTCAACATGACCCAGCACCATGTGCTTGCAGCCCAGAAAGCCAAGCAATGATGAAATCTGGGATTCATCAAAACCAGTGTGGTCAGCAGGTCAAGGAGGTGATTCCCTTCCTTTACTCTACTCTGGTGAGATCCACTTGAAGTGCTGTGCATAGCTATGGTGTCCCCAGCATAAGAAAGATGTGGAACTGCTAGAGCAAGTCTAGTGCGGGGCCATGAGGTAAGAAGACAGGAGCACCAGAGACAGGCTGAKAAAGCTGGGGCTGTTCAGCCTGGAGAAGGTTGTGAGCAGACCTCGCAGCAGCCTTCCAGTATTTGAATGGGGGTCTACAGGGAAGTCAGAGAAGGCCTTTTCATCAGAACTATAGTGACAGAGCAAGGAGTAATGGGTACAAATTAAAAGAGGGGAAAATCTTTTGATTTTCTTTTCATTTGCATCACTTGTCTTTCATGGGCTTTACTTATCTTTGTTATTTTCCTTTCCATTACAATTTATTTTTTCTTACTACATTTTATTTCAACCATTAAACTGCTCTTGTCTCAACCTACAAGGTTTCTCCCTTTTATTTTYACAAATTCTCTTCCCCCAATCCTGCTGGGGCAGGGGAGTAAACATGTGGTTGTGATGTTTATTTGCTGGCTGGGGTTAAACCATGACATGCAGCTACCAGCCAGACCTTAATATGCTGGAAGTCTACATACAAGAAACTTACACCCTAATCCTATGAATCACAGTGGATAGAACGTTTKCTAGAACCCAGCTGGCTGAGGTTGCTGGCATGTAAAAGGTCTACTCTTGGCCAGCAGACAACCACATGGATGAGCATGTCCTGGTTTTGACTAGCTCTGACAATAACCTGAGGGGTGAGCCAGACTAGTAGGAAAGTATATAAAATGAAGGCACTAGTAATGCCCCTAGGCTTATGTCTCATTCAAGCTCAGAGACCTGACATAAATCTTGTTCATTGTTTCTTTCCAGTAGGACCTTTGTAGTTTCTTTAAGTAAATGCCATTTGATTATTATTTATCATGTCTCCAAAACATTAAATTGCATAAAAATATCACATCTGCCAGAGGGATGATTCCTGCTTTATGATTGTTTATATTCAATCCTCAMCCAAATGCAGGCTGTGGGGACACTACTGAATATTCCCCAAACTATAAGAATACAGATGAAAATTGTTTGGGTCRTCAAAATAAATGACTCATATACTGAAGTGAGAGATTATGCTACCTTTTTTTTTGCACATCCCAAGAAAGAAATTAGATGGCTGATGTGCTGCTGTATTTTCTGTAACAGTTACATGTACAGCTAATCTAACGACAGTTTTCATAGTACCAGCTGGTCAATTCATCAGGTTTGTCTACAACAGGATGTGTGAAACTCCTCCAACACGATAAACTCTCCAGATATTCCAAACTGCATTGTACTTGGTATAGATCTTTGCTGAACATAGGCAAAGATGCCAGATTTACTTCCCTACAGTTAGTGCTCAGTATTTTAATGGTGGAAGCTCTTCCTAACACCATTGGTCTTAAACAACCTTATAACAGTTTCTTCTTCCTGATAAAACCAGGGTACTGGTACTTAAACCAGAAAAGTCAACCCTAGTTGGTGTGTGTCTCTTCGACATCAGAAACAACTTTCAYTAAACAGAGATGAACTTTGAGTCTTTCAGTCTGTGCATACAGAACAAGAGAGAATAACAGCCTAGTTTATATTCAGGTGAGTTTTTCTCCATTTAAAGCATCCTAAGCGTCTTACAATTAGGCCATTTCATTATGGCCTGAGTTTAACCATATTCACCATTCTTCTCCTGCATTTACTTACTTYTTTTCGGTGGGAGCAGGGAAACTCACACACAAAATCATTACTGAGCAAATAAAATATTATTTGAAAAGTAAACAAGAAAGAAAGCTACTAGGTTCAGTCTCACTACTACTACAGTAATGAGGTCTCTTCACCCTCAAATCTTTTTGCCCTCACATAAGAATACACTGAGGAGCACACAGCTCTAGGAGAGACATCTTCTCTTGAAGAATAAAGAATAAATCATATTGTGTTTGATATTTGCAGCTCTATTACAGCTCTTGGAATATGGATATTTAACACTATACTCTAGGTATTTGTGTATATACATACAAAATTACTGTTAATAAAAATATAAACACATGTCAGAAATACATTTTAATATTACTTTATGAATATCTATACTTGTGACATGTCCTTACTGTTTACTAGCACACAAGTGAGAAGTTACTGTGTCTTGTGCTGCCTGTGATAATTTTCATCTCCCTAGGGATAAGGGTGCTAAGCTTTCTTCAAACCATTTATTCTTGGCACCAAAACTGAGCAATTACAGCTATGTCTCACACTTTGTCTTTTAAGGATGTGGCACTACTTGGAAAAGAAAAATGACTCCTCCAGTGATGTTTTAAAATCATTGGGTTCAGAGTAAATACAAAGTGCTGTCTATAAAAGTTAAATTTGTATACAGCTCCTATCTCCATGCTGTATAATCACAAAAGCCCCAGGCAGAAAAGTATTCCTTTCTTGCTCTTGCCCTTAGCAGGACAGAGGTACTATGGAAATTTCAATTAACAGTTTGGAAGAGTTGCCACAAACGTTTTGCTTCTGTACTAACAACTATTGSGTTTTGATCTAGAAAATATTACATAAAATTCAATTGCAAATATATGGTGCAATGGCAGGCTGCAATCTTCAAAACTACAAGTGTAGCTAATGACAGTTTAAGATTTGTAAAATCATAGACTTAGTCCTGCATCGCACATGTCTAACATGCAAATGTAAAAATCACAGCAGCTTAGAAGACCTCAGAACAACTACATGCACAAGAGCAATTAGGAAATTGGTCTTCAGCTGCAAAACAAAAAAATGTAACACTAAATGCATAAAGCTGTCCAGTAAAATATATTCATTGCATCAAATGAAGGATATGATAATTACAAGTACTTTCCATAAATCTGAAAAGCAATGTAATAGAAAAGAAGCAGCCAATAAAATACAAACAATTTGGAAAAAAARCCCCTCAAGCTATTACTTCTGAGATACAAAATTATATTGGTCTCATTTATCAGTTCCAAATATTGCATTAACGAACAGAAATTACACCCTTGTAAGGTCTTTCCTTTACAAGGTAGTTATTTGTGTAGAGTCAATGTGTCTGCTTTCTACATGCTGAATAAGAAAATGACAACAGACAATATCTCTAATTAAAAAAAAAAAATCAAGGGCCATATAGGTTTGAGGCATTACAATAATGTAAAACACACTCCGGGCTTTTTTTTCATTTTTTCCCCCACAGTTCTTTATGTGATTCATTTGTAAATCTTAATATACCCTGGGTAATTCACATTGCTCTGTTGCACAAACACATAATAATGATGACATAGTGAACGCATGAACACACGGTTCAGAAATATGATGGAGGAATTACTGGATTGATAAACCAGTAATAGAATCTCAAGGAAAGTTCTCATAAGTTTCTAAAATATGACAGATGACAAAAAATTGTAAGTTACTTCCCTTGTGCCTTAAGAAAAGCAATTTAAGAATTCCCTTCTTTACTTTTTWAAAAAATAGCCTCTATGCAACGAAATCCCTTAAAAATGCAAACATCTGGAAAAGGAAAAAAAATGCATAATGGCAAATATGCAGAGACAAGCATTCAGACATGTCAAAGGTATTTCTACTAGCATACAAGAGAATGATAARATACTGAAGAAAGAATGGTGAGAGATGTTTAAAACAAAACTAAGAAAAAATAYTGACAAGGGAAGGACAAAGCAGCCAAGAGAAATTCTGTCCTAGGACATAAAAGCAGCAGCTATCCTGTTTGTGAAATTTTCTTCAAAGAGCAATTCTGGACTTGTTTTTTCTGATTGTTTGATTTTGTTTTCCCATTGACCACTATCCAGGGTGCCTCTGAACTTTACTGCCCATATTTTCTTTCTTTTAAAGTAGACCGGTCYCAGCCACACTGTGAGAGCATTGGAAGAGACCCTGGGACTGCTTATCTATGCCACTGACATTCAATCACTCGGCATTACAATGCCAGCTAATTCCCTGTGACCACTGCAGCCCTCTGGAAAGCACCAGCACAACCAGAGGGCTGCTTTGCGGGGCTGCCACACTCATGCTGGGAGCGTGTGCAGCTGAGGGCACTGTGTGCCCTGGAGCAGACAGGAAGGCACATCAGGCCCCTTGGACACTGCTGGGTGACCAGCCGGGGTGCTGGGAGCGTAACTRGTGAATTAATTGCTGGACAAAATTAACTACTAAGCTCTCTTTGAGGTCTGAGGACACACATTCCTWCAGGGCTGGAGAATGGTCTCAGGTGTGATCTCACTTGTGTGTGATGTGAGAGTCACCAAGGCAGCAGCATGTGTCCAGAATTATTTTTTTTGTAAAAGCCTCCATACTGCAGACAAAATACAGTGTGTTTTTCCCAGAGGTTTTTAAACATTTCTATCCTTTGTCCAACAGTTAATCATTCATCTCATATGCAGAAACAACCATGTYACTGTCACTGCAATCATATTCTGATGCCACTCTAATATTACGAACCTTCCATTTACACAAAAAGCATTGTTACATACAGCACTGCTGCTGAAGTCCTACTTGCAGACTTCCTCTCACCTCTTAAACAAAAACACTTTCCCTAATGGGATGAACTGAGCATGAAACACTACAGAGAACACAGTTCCTAATAATGCTGTCAGTAATTCATTAATATAATTAATTCTTTCAGAGAAATCCGCAATTCCAAACTTGACATCTGTCTGTTAAATATATGAATTCTAAAATATAATCCAAGAATATTAACAACATTCAGGCAGGAGTAAGATCCTTATTTCTAGAACAGATTAATTTCTGTACCAATTGTTAGCTTCAGCTATAAAAATGCAGGCATTTGCACAAYATTGTTCATTAAGAGCAGACATAAAAAAAAACTATATAAAGTGGAAATAAAAAAGATGGAGAAAAGCACAAATCCAAATTTTTACTTTCACAGAGTGAGTAAAGAGCCTCTTCACATCAAACTCACACATTAAAGACTGACATTTCAGGTCAAGTAGGAGCATCTCACCAAGACACCTGAAAACAGCTACTGTAGTCTCTGTAGCAAAAATGGTCACATTTGGGGAAATTAGTGCCATTATCAGTACCAACATCTCCTTAATTTCTGCTTTTAATCCTCCTCTAAGGCTATTAAGGTATCCAGGGACATCTCAATCTCAGCTCCCTGGGGCAGACAAGTAGCGTAGCACCCAAAAGGCTAAGGTTACCCTGCCCTCATGAGATTGATACTTTTTTGTATCTTCTGGCCCCTCTGCAGCAACTAATTCTCCCAAAAGCTAAAGCAGCTATCAAGAGAAAAGACTGCTTTTTTTTTTTTTTTTGATCAATTTTCAACTCTTCTAGTAGCTTTCCTGCCACAAGAGGGTAAGAAGGATCAGAAGCAGGCAGGATGTCAGTTTTCATCCCCAATTATAAAGGAACTACACTTCTAAGTTTTCACGTCAGTGTTTTTGTTGACCCTTCTACAGATGGCTGGATGGCTGGACTATTCTCAGAACAGAAGAGAAGGGTTACAGAAAATTCTAGATGGCAAGTGTTGCAATACGGATTAGAAGTAAAATTCTTATTTTTTTGTTTCAAAAAACATACACGTTGCATAGCATCCCATTCCTTTAATGTGAAGATGCTAATATTRAAAAAGAAATACGACATGGTTATTTTAATTATGTGGAACTGTAATTGGCATTTATTGTGTCAGGCTTCAGAGGGATAGAAGCATGGGATGGAAAGCTGATTTTTTCATTAAATAGCTGCCCCAAGGCAGATACTTTCTGAATAAAGCACCTTTTCAGGAGATATRCCTGTCCCATGGAGAGAAGAACAAAGGGAATGAGGAAGGGGACGTAGAAAACCCGAACAAGGAGAGAATGACATAAAAAGAGTCCATACAAAACAAAAAAAAAAAAAGGACAAAAAAGAAAGTAGTAACTAGGATGGAGTGGCATGGTATGGTCTAATAAAGGTTACATTACTTAATAAGAAAAAGATGCTTTCAAAGGAGAAGAGCAATAAGAYGTAAAGCAGGAAACTAAAAGAGCACATTTAAAGGATAAGAAGGATTAAAACTAAGATGGAACAAGAAGAAAAACCCCAACCYCAACCTCTCCAAAGAATGAGAAGGAAAAAAAAATTCACGTCCATGCATAGAGATCACTTCAGGGAGTAAAAGGCTCATGCCTGTTTGCATCTATAGTATTGCAGATTTGACTATATGGCATTCCTCAGCACTTTTGACTGCTTAAGGAGTCTTGAACAGATGAGTCATGAAGGATGAAGTTAAGGGCAGAGGAGTCTAGGACAATCTCCAGCTTCTCATCTACACTCATTTCTTTCCTGCTTTGTTTCAATGTGGCGATCAGCAGTTTGGCTCAGAAAGAGCGTGAAAAAGACATGTTGCCCTTTTTTCCAAGAGGATGGGTGGAATTTGAAAAAAAATTCCCTTGATCAATTGCATATGCCTCTAGYGGAATAGGGGATTCATGCCTGCTCCTCAATAAGACATCTGAACATCAGAAATTGATACAGGGCGCAGATCAGCAGTCTTCATTATTCATGCATTTATTTTTCCCCTGATACTCCACAGCAGCAATGGGAACCTTTATTCCTACCATGGCAAACAACAAATACACCAAGAAAAAGGGATCTAGTTTTCTAGTGTGCTGTGTGGATTCAAATCAGAGGCTTCACTGCATCACCAGTTGGCTTCACTCATATCTCACAGTCACTATTAACAGACAGCTATGGCCAGGGGCACCCTTTCCCTTCTGAGATGGAAGGGAATGTAATGGAAACAGCACACCATTTTAGGACTGTGAACCCACAAAGCAACACAGCTTTGCACTTGGAGGCAGAAATCATGGCCAAGGAGCTGCCAGGTACTTGCGTCAGCAGAGAGCTGGTTTTGAGTGGTGGGAATACTGCATGTGCTACTATTTTTTCCTTTTGCTACTCAACATCTCCAAAAAAAAATCAACACTAGAGCAGCACTGATGCAGTAGCAAAAGAGCACTGCACCTCAAAAGTTCCTGTACTTCATACCTCTCAAGAGGTTTTCCCAAAGGCTGTCTGCAAGTGCCACTGAATTGTTTGAGTCCCTGTAACCACAGGAATACACTTTCCACATTTCTTTAAGTTTCTTTTCAGTTCTGTTGTAATCATGGGAGTGCAGTAACAGGAAACAGAATTGTGCATATATTAATTGCAACTTAATTCTGCCAGGACATAAGATATTATTTGCACTTGTGCAAATTGAGAGTCACTAATCAACATCACTAAGATGAAAGGTTAGTGCATTGTTTATAGACTGTTTAGTATTCACATTTGATTATTTCAGGATTAGCTTCACAGAAAAATGATATACTAACCATACACAAAAAACCCCAAACAATCTTTTAATCATTCTCTTGATTTTCTTTCTGCCTTCAAATTTCATTTTTCTTCTTTTTGCAGAAGCAGTATCCTATCTATCACTAAAAAATACATAAATACRAGGTAGTTTAAGATTCCAGGTGCAAAATTTATAGTCACTGTCTGTTCCTAAGATATGACACAAAAGATTAAATCTCGGGCAGCACACCATACAAGAACATCAACATTGCTAAAACATGCATGAAGGATATGGAAGCTTCTCCAACTTCCCTATGACAGACCTGGTACTACAGGGTACTTACTTTTAGAGATCTGTGRTTTACATGCCTAAGTATAAGCATTTCATTCTTTACTAGTTTGAATTTTAACTCTCAAGGAATTTGATATACACTAATGGAAAAAAAAAATCTCGTCTGTTGTGGCCATGATCACAGAAAGTTATTATATGATAATGAAGCAAAGCTGCGCCCAAACCTCAAGACAGTTTCAAAAGAACTTCCAGATAAATTTATTTAACAGAAATGTTGATCTGAGTATTACCAATGATGAAGCAACTAGACAAATCTGGGCAGACTGTTTTACTTGGCTATTATTCTGAGGGTCTTTCTCTACAAAACTAGCCCTTTTAAATGTCTAGCTAACAGTATAGATCTCTGCAATGGTGGAAGGAAGAATTTTCCTTTCAGGCTCRAAACAATGCAAGTACACTGGCTGATTCCTCCACCATGCCTAAAAATGTCCCTCAGGGCCTCCTGCCCCTGAAGGCTCGAAAAGCAGTTTATTCTGGAGGGCTTTCTGGAAGTTACAAAGGAATTTTAAAAATATCTAACCCACCCTCCATCTCTGCCATCCTGTTTACTGGCCTAGGTACACAACAGTAGCCACAATCCACTACAATTAGGACAGACAGCAAAGACTTTTAAACAGGAGACTAGATTGAAATAAGAAATAATTAAACTTGAGTGAAGAAGAGATCCATACATGATGCTGTGGTGCACTCTGATGCCAATTATTCTGAGTTATTCAYACAAAACAATAAACAAACAGAAAAATATTCCACATTACACACCACTGATTAAAGGCCTTGAGGAAATAGATCAGGAAGGACAGCTGAAGAAAAACACTGCAGTGAATTTTTAAATTTTGAGAACTATACATTACAAGGCATAAGTAAGAACTTTAGACTGTATCACTTGAAAAAAACCATGAAAAGAACTTGAAAAAGATCTATTCTTTTTGAATTGGCCAGATAAATATGCAAAAATTGCTGCATACCAGGAGGCACATTAAGATCTAAAGTACTTGGAAATTGAAAATTATGAGGTATCAATTATTGTWTCTACTGATGGATACTTTTTGTCTGATCATGACTCTACATACTGATGTCAAGAATATTAAAATGATGAAATACTTCTAATTTTTCAGTACCACATAAACAAACAGATCTTTGGACACGTGTCACACAACGTGACAAACAACTTCTTTGCYAATATACTGCTGCTTTAAGAAACTGTATCTTTCAGCTTTTCCATTTCTATAATCCCCATCTAGAGTGCCTGAGTGCCTGCTGGCAAGTCAGCAGCATGTCAGAAAGGGGTGAAGAGCATGAAGATATATAAGTGTGGATTTCATGAAGTCTGTTGCTCCCTCTATGTTATATATTTCTGGCCAGTAAAACAATGTAAGTACTTAGCTCCAAAACCCCATGTTGTGCATCTCACCCCAGTAGCAATTACAGGAAGAGTCCAGCTGTAAAAACCTGATGGAGACGCTGTGCAGATTCAAAGAATCAAAAGCACAATTCATTAGAAGTGCTTCGCTTGCTTTCTGAAGCAATTTCGAAGCTGGTGTACACAGAGATGATAGGGGTGCAAGGTCACCCCTATCCTCGCCTTTTCACCACTCAGCAGAGGACAAGCTACCAAAAAGTAACACAGAGACACAAGAAATACCACAGACAGTATTTTAAAGCTTTCCTGAACACCCTGTAGGACACCACTGCGGGGAAAGAAGGGAGCATTCAACAAAAACCCCTTGTGGTCTTTTCATTTAAGAATGAACAGAAAAACAAGCCTCCTTTACACCAACTACTAGCAATAAAATCAAGGGAGGGCTTTTCTTTGAACCTTTCTGAATGAACTGAAAGACTCAATCAGCAGCAGCTGAAATTTGGTACTCAGTGATAGCCAAGTCTGCCTCCTCTATATTCAGGTATAATAACATGCTTTATTAAAAAAAAAAATCCATTGTATGTTGTTTGAAGAGCTACCGCAGTGTTAAACTGAAGCTCCAAAATATGCATACAAAATAATATTTAAGAGACTATTTCATGTAGAGTCTCCAGCTTATGGCAATAATGGGATAAGTTTACGGCTGATTACTTCAAAACAGTGACTTTCAACACAAAGATGAATTGAACTGATGGCAAAACTTACAGCAACCATCTTCCTTTTAATTTGCAAGTATCCCGCAATTATGGTATTTCCAAATTAAGGAYTTTGTTTTGTTTTRGTTTTGTAATGACAACAAAGTATCCTGTTACATAAACAGAACTGTTCTTTGACACTGTATCTTGCTGCTAACTGTTATGGGATTTGTCTTCAAGAGAAGACTTGCAATAAAGAGGCAAATTAATTCTGTTTTTTGTAACTGTAGCAGGATACTAGTGTAAACATGCAGAATTCCCATGGAGAGAATATTTTTAGTCTTTTGTAATAAATGATCAGCAACTTAGGAGACAGAAACATCCTTACTTCTTTCTTTTCCACCCCCCTCCTGGCTCAGAGAACATATATCGTACCTATGAATTCTAACGATTAAAAGAATTCTACCAATTACTTTGTTGCATTCCAGTATGCATAGTCAAGTATGTAATGCAATAAACTATGCCTGAATGGTCTGTTTACCCCACAGCAAGTTACAAGGAAAACTCTTTCCCCTTAAAGGACTTGTCTCTTTGGAGCGTGCAGGCTGGCAAAAGGCCAAGGGAAGCTGGTGCTTAAGCAACCAAGACTGAGCAGTGCCTGTGTGCATTGCAATCTCAGCCAGCCGCAGTAAATGTTATTGGAGTTTTTGTGCTGTAAAATTGCTGCTTTCATGCCCACTGCATCTGACAATAGGAATCCTCGGCCTTGCATGAGAAAGGAAGGCTGATGTGCCTTCTAGTCAGAACTCTGCATCCTTAAAAAGCAGGGTTACTACTCCTGTGTAGTCCTAATGGGTTAGTGACAAATAAATTCATGTCAATGCTACGTCAGACACAGAAAGATACTAAATGGGGGAATCTTTTGTGTATGAGATAGAAGAGCAGAGAAAACATGTTTTAAGCACAGTCCTAAAGCTTTAAAACTATTGATAATATTTAAAAATATAAAGGATGTTAAAGGTGACAAATGTTCAGCCTTTTCAAAGCAACTTTGAGATGAGCTGTTTTCTCAATCATCCAATGCATGTCTATTTTTTTTGCTTAGAGACTCAAGCACAAATTCTCAGCACTTCTATGAARGACTGCACCAAGAATCTGCCAGGAGAATTTGCAAGAGCCCTTTTTACTTCCAGCGAGCAGCATGTTTGAAGCACTGAAACATCATCCTCCAASTTACAGCTACTCAGAACATAGTTCAAATGGAAACCAAAAGGCAATGAGAGACAAAGCAGGATTCTTAAATTTTTTGTCAAATGATCTTTTTCATTTTTTTCTGCTACAGGAACTTTTTCAACATTAAAATGTATCTTGCAGTTGCATTACAATGACCTGATTTCTGTATTAACCCCCACTGGCAACTTCCATTCAAACCAACAGCCATGCCTCAGAAGCACAGAATCAGGCCATAGCAATAATTTGAATTAAATAATAAGAACAAATCAGTTATTAAAAAAATTAAAATCAAGATTTTATTAAAACCTCATAACCTTCAACCCACTCTGTGTTTCAGGATGAACTTTTGTATTCTCAAATTAATCAAGGTTCAGCGAGCATTAGAGCAGATAGGAAAGGCTTGTAAAACTGTAAATTCAGGCTATTGACACCAAGTGATGAGCACATAGGAACGTGGGCAAGATCTTGAGTCCTCCCTTTCTAAAAAARGCATTTTAAAAAAGATTTTGCATTATGGTACAGAGTTAAAAATATTAGACCTTTCCTCAATATAAAATAATGAAAAACCAAAATAAAAGAGCTTAATGTGATGACATGACACACTTGCACCTGCTGTTGATGTCATACAAGTTATTTGCTGTGCACTCGCGTAACATTTGCTCCTCTAGAAGTCACTATAAACAGTACCTAGGTGAACTCCTCAGCTTTGTAATTTATAATGAAAATAACTCTCTATGTGACTGTTTCCTTCTCCTTTTACCTTCTGTATTAGAAATTACTTTCTACTATAAACTACACAGAGCCCACTTTCTGCACAAGAGCAGTTCATCCTTGTTCCTGATTGCGACATCAGAATTCTTCCATTAAATGTGACAGAATTTAAATTCAAGCTCCTTATCTTGCAATTAGGACCGTCTGTTCTGTAATCAAGCAGTCAAAGGAAACRATGTGTGTGCAAGCACTGGCAAGAGGGATGGATGCATTTTTGACACTTCCGTTCATCTATCGCACCAGGTACACACTAGCTCACTTCAAGTGAGCTGACATTTGGGTGCAGCATTCCTCCTTCAATTAAACTGTATTCTGCTTTTATATTTCACAGTATTTAAGAATGAATTTATCCTCACAGATTTTCTGAAATTGTATGATTTTTTGTAATATGATTTTTGATGGGGAAGCGTGGAGGAGATGTCTCTACATCAGATCATATCTACACTACGATACACAGTTGGCAGGTTGTCCCATCTGGCATGCATTCGAGTATAAGACGGATAATTTGTCACTCTGAATCCTTTGATTTGTGAAAAGGCCAAAATCATCTCTGGAAAGATATTCTGCAGTTAATGTTACAGGAGGTGTGGGGGAGACTGTTCTTTGAAGGCTACAAAGGCCACAATCTGAGGAGAAATAATTGGTCTTGGCTCTTCTACTAAGTAACAGAGATTGAAAACTACAAAAATCTCYTAAGAGCAAAACATGACTTACAACGATCAGATATGAGAAGTAATTGCCCACCACTTTGCAAAATTTGATTTTGGAGGGGTGAGGGTGAGATTGGGGAACTGCAATTTGCTCCTGGCAAACAGACTGAATCCTTAATTAAACTGAACAAATGTACATTTTTGTACATTAAGGGAACAATGTTGACAGAAGCTTGGCTTAAAAACCAGTGAAAAGATAAAAAGATGGATTCATGAAATTGAAATCAAATATCAAAAAAAGATAAAAAATAAAGTGGCTAGCATTCAAGACACATTTTGCAGGTTTTTACAGCAACTGCATTCACCYCAAGCAAGTGGAACAGATGAATCTGTTGATCTATAGTACCTGAAATATATTTGCCTTCCTGCATATCTGATTTTGGACTACAAGTCATTTACGTGCTTCTGTAGCTACAGAGGAAGGCTGCAAACACTGCTACACACTGGCTGAAATAGAATTCTGTGGCCTGAGAAAAAAAGTCAGCATGTATTTTTACAACATGAACTTAATCTGTATTTACAGAAAGCTTGTCAAGTACCTCTATTCAGCATCATTGTGAATTTATGGTTATCAAACATTTTTGCTTACAAAATATTTACAAGAGTATGTACATGCCCAGAAGACATTGGCAGTTTTCACCGAGAACTGGGAATCTTATTTTGTAATTTTGCAAGATATAAAATGATCCAGCATGTGGGAAGGCAAAGCGGCTGTTTTGCAAATGATTTATTGTGGAAGGTCTAGACAATTTCAGAGTGAGGTCTGGGCGACAGGACAAATCACTTTCTCTTACACTTCAACGGGCAATGAATTGCAACATGCAGGCTGCCAACATAACACACTTAGCCATAGCTTAGTATGAAAACCTCTGTCATAAACTACAAACTCACATATACCTCATATGAAATGAACACAAGTATTACCAGAAAAACTCCAGGAGGTTATCTCAGTCCACCTTCCTCTAACTGAATGTAGTTTGCTCTCAGCAGTATGAGTTATGTTTTTATTTATTTTAATTTCATGTTATAAAGTGACATGAGCTTCAGTCACTTCCTTGGGACAGACTTAGACATCTTAATGTAGTTYACTGTTTAACAATTTTTCCTAATAATATGCCCAATCTTTCCTTTCCTTATTTTCATCTTATTACTTTTAATTGTATCTCTATGCTGCACACATGTTCCATTCTATCTTTGGTTATTAGCTTCCCTTTGCCAGCAATTAATTATTGCTTAGGCCAAGTATTGAGTCACAGTTTTAATCTCTTACCTATTCCTATATAGTAATACCTTAAACCTCATAATTGTTTTTATACTAATATATCTGAACAGTAAAATAAAGAGCAGTAAGAAAATTTGACAGGAACTTTGAAAAACCAAGATGCCCGAATTCCAAACTTGCATTCCATTGATGCTATGTCTAGGATTCCCTCTTTGCTGATATATTTCTACACCCAGCTCAAACTGTACTYGTGCATCAGACTATGCCACAGATTTATGCCTAATTAAAATTCCCTATCACCATTCCTCCTTAGATTTTTCCTGAATATTCTGCATTTCAGACCAGCTTATATTTTTCAATTCTAATTTCATTTTATTAGTGTCTCGCTATACAATTAATGATCTTTCCTCGCCCTCTTCTATTAACACTTTGTCCCCAGTTGGCACTCAGAACACTCGTTATTTAGTATCAYTGGGAAATTTTTAGTGCCATTTTTACTCCTTCATCTATATAACTAATGAGGATGTTAAATAAAACCAAGATTATAGCATATCCCCATGATGTTCTTCAATACAACTCCTCCTAGTTAAAACTATTATTCCTAATTTATTATCACAGACTATTTCAAACCAAACAGGTCAGAATTAATTTTTCAAGCAACATGTCTTAGGGACACCGTCAGACATGAGGACGAATTGTGTGAACTGATACAACAATGACAAAACTCAATTTATCATGAATTACGAGATAAGAGACAGCAATGTGTAAGACAGCAATGAAAATAAGGCATGTGGATACCCTCAGAGATTCCAGATGACTGCCAGTTCTGAGAACGATGAAAAGAAAAAGAAGCACATTTATACTTCATTAAAAAAGTCCAAACAGCTTTTAAGCATTCAATCTCATGTCCTCATGCTTGTTTTCTCATGTCCCAGAACACCCCCACACCCCCTTCCTTCCTTTTGTTCCCCAATAATTTGAACTACTAAAATGCAGTTCATTAGAGCATGCTGTTAATAACTCCAAGGCTGTGGATTCAATCCCTCTGTGGGCCATTCACTTAAGACTGGGCTCAATGACCCTTGTGGGTTCCTTCCAACTAAAAATGCTCTATGAAATCACAAGAACTCCTCCTGTGAAATTACATGCCTGGCTGCCAAGTTCTCTTTCACCAGCACATGCAGTTTCCTTTGTRGAATAACTGTGGCAAAACAGAGATGGAGTAAGGACTGGGGAGTGTTTAGTAGGCACTAAAGCAGCACTACCAGAAAGCCACACAAGGTACTTCCACATTGATTTAAACTTAATTTGYCACAGGTCTTTTCAATATTCACAGTTAATTTCCAGCCTTCTCACAAACCAGTTTGGTATGAAAGGGGAAATCACATTTTCCTCTTCCCACTCTCACAGGAGCTGCAAGGGAAGAAAAGATGCCTTAAAAGTCACTTGCATCTTCTGTTAACTCGCAACACAAATCCCTGTGTGTACTTCCTATCACAGTTCCATTTCATTTTGCTTTTGGTGGAAAGGAAAAGGCAGTAGCAAGGCAGATTGTTCAGTTAAACTGGTAATATATGAATTGTGGTACCTATGCAGAAAAATAAAACATATTTTTGGAGGGAAAATTTGAAGTGTAAAAAASCTCTAACAAACATCTAGCAAAATACACACCTGTCCTCTGTACATGTGTCATATTTGGCCTTTACTGGTGTCAGRCTTGAGCATTTGGCATCTATTCTCTCATGTACTTGTACAAAAGCAAAAGGTTCTGATTTTGGCTTCGTGACATTGTGGTAGAATAAAAACAATAATTTCTGTATAGCAAATACTTTTGTATAAGCTCTTCCATCAAGTTCTAATGAGTCATCATGAACTAAGGTCCTCTAAACTAAATTAAAGTTTATACAAGAATTATGAGACATCACATTTGGTGTTTGYAGAGTCAGCTGTCCTACCTCTGAATGCAGAGAATTCTTTTATGTTTTCATTCAACCAGCTCTATTACATAATTTTTTCTCTTTTACAAGTTTAAATTCAGAGTTGTGCTCTAAATTTCCAAATTTGCAGGAAAGCTTAGCCAGTTTGAAMTGAAAAGCCCATCAATCTGCAATTCCTATGTGACTAGAGCAAAATCTTGTTTATTGTGCATTACCTGGCAGATCCTTGATCGAGGACAAGGGAAAAGCAGTTTATATTATATTGAATTTTTTTCAGATCTTCCCATTAGATAAACTATCATCATAAAATGTTACTAAGAAACATGAGAACCTTGATGTTTAAATGCACTATACAAATGCTACTGTGAAGTACATCCTTCTCTACTTTGTATTTTGTGCTTCTCCCACAACACATCCAATTTAGGGGGTAAAAATCGTCTAATCTGAGTTTCTAACTCAGACTCTTCAACTTCATTGTCAGTAGTAAGCATTAACTATTAGCTATATATCTACATACTATCTGCTCAAACTAAGCATTTAGCAYTGTATTTCTCATCATATTAAATTCTGTGCTTAGTTAAAAGCTGCTAATAATTTCAACAATTCCCCCCAAAGTCTGACTAATCTATAATTTTTAACGGAAAAAGATTAAGAAGTTTATCAAGATGCTTAAATACAGACATTATGTGGCTTCTGTTGTTTATAAGCAGACTTAATGACATAAGGAAAGCCTCCATCTCAAAYACACTCAAGAATCCTTTCCTTCCAGCTCCTAGTTGACTCTATTCTCCCTCTCACTTAAACAACTGTTTCTCTTCCCTGCATTTATTTTCAGATGTCCCCATTTCTTATAAACCATTTTGCTGCTCTTTCTAAAAACAATAAAACTAGTAAATTAATTGTTCTGACACCAGGAGCCAAACATACTTGAACAGTCCATAYACTGAGCTGCACCCCGAAGAAGAGGAACAGGTAGAATTAATTGGAGATGCTATATAAAAGAAAAGTTATGACTGATGGTCCTAAAATTCATCTCCTCCTGAATTTTATGACTTATTAACACACTGCTCTTAGAGAAATTAAATGATTCCTATTAAACTGTCCACAACAGTCCTCATTTGATCTGAATTTTTAAAGCTACCAGTAATACCTCCATGAAGACTTCAGCTTCTCGCATGGTAAGCATGTGATAACTCATTTTAATAATTCTCTTTTCTCTTTTAGTTAATTCCTGAGAAGGACGCTAATTATCATTGGTTAACAAAATAAGTCAATCAAACCAAACAGCTTAGATTAATATGATTCTATACACATATTCAGATCCTTTAAATTTTGAATGAGTTGATGAAATAAACTACATCGATCAAGTGAACTTATTCTAAAGGAAAACAATCGGCTGTTTGAATAGACTAAGGAGATGTTAATTAAACTTACTATTCAAATAAAGTCAACGTAATTGAAAGCAGTTCAATAATATGATGCTTTTTGATCATCACCTTTTTTATCTTTAAATGCTTCAGCAGTGATCCCCCACCCTCTGCCTACACAAACACTGGACAAAGTCGTGTGGGAGATGGCACTGGACTTATACCCATTAAGATCAGACAGCAAGGAAAGCTTACATCAAGATGCAAGAGAAGACAACTTGTGAAAAAAAAACATCTTTCTGTCCAAGTGCTACATATCCTGCATAACTTACTGTTTTAGCTAAACAAAATGCAATAATCAAGTAGTAGCATACTAAAGGCCACAATTAAATGATATTTACTTGATAGGGTAGATTTGGAGAGATCCACACACTACAATGCAATGCTACATAACAATGCATACAATCAAGTAGAAGAAAGCTCCAGCTAACATAYGAAATTCTGCTTTTCCCTGCTTTACAAAGAACACTTTTTTCCCCATCAACAGGCCATCAGCATACAATATGAGAAATTAACCATAAGCAAATCAGGTAGATAATTCAAACAACATTAATATATGTGTTCACYGCCAAGCATCTATTAAAAATTTCAGAAGCAGCAGAAGTACTAAAATCTAGAGGAATGATGAACACTTAGTAGCTTCCTAAGAGGCTAAGAGATGCAAGCAGATCATCCTAACTATTAGTATTTTTCACAGTTTTGCCTTGTTTTTGTGTTTTTCATTTATAAAAGAAGGGCTGGAGGATACAGTAATTTAAATATATTGACTTACAGAACTAAATCAGGCTACCTTTTGGATAATGCATGTATTTTCTAACAGATTTTATACTCCTAGACATAAAAGAAAGATAACATACCCTGATTATGACAATGCATGACSATTTTTTTTTGATTATTCACAGACTAAGTATTAAGCAATATCAACATAAAAAAAATAAAGTTATTATTAATAATTTTAAAGATCTTAATCCACATGTGTCAAATTCACATTTATGACTGCTCTTAGCAGACTGGCCTTTCAGACACAACACCAAAAATTCCACTAAAAGCTAGGAAGAGAAGCTCAAAGTTAGTGTTTTGCTTGGCAAAATAATTTTGYCCAACCAGCTGATTTCAATCTGCAGAAAAATATTTCTCCAAACTCCCTCTAGTGGTTTATCTRCAGGTGAGATTTTAACAATCAAAAGACAGAAATGGTTCTTAGAAAGTGAAGTGGCTTGTTCCAAGCTTTGCTGATCTACCTAAGAAGATCTGTGAGTTTAAAATTATTCTTCCACTCTGCCTACACCAAGAAAATCTGCTAAGTCATGCAACAAAAATGGAAACCTGTGGCTWATATATTGTCGTATCTCAAAAAAAGAATGATTTCTTACGGCATGATGTCTCAGCAGGCACTGGTGTTTCAAGTATGTCAGTCCTTTTACTTACTGATACTGGTTGGAAAGAAGAGAAACATGGGAACATACATCTTGGAAGCCACCACTGCCTCCTGTCATCACACAGCTCTCTTCCTTTTTCCTCAATCTCAAGTGCCTTATCCAGCTACATAAAATCCTAYTCTCCTTTCTTAAGAAATGAAAGGAATGGCTGGAACCTGCTGAACTTGAGGCAATAAAAGAAAACTTTTACATTATTTTGAAGCTAAATATCATGACAGTTTAACCAACTTCAGCCTACCCTTTAAAAAGTACAACTGGAGGTTAGTCACTTGCTAAAAACTACATTACATAATAAATCATAAATAACTACTGCTTCACATAAGCATTGCATGTTAAATAACTTAAAAGAGCTTTTATATATTAGCAGTTATTTTCTGCTCTTATCTTACAATAAAATTAAAACMATTTTCTGCATTTAAGTGAAAACCAGTTTAAAATACAGTCATTTTGATATATTTAATTTCTTAAGAGAATGGAAAAAAATGGTATTTAAACTATGGACAAGGTGTCCTCTTCTTACCATGACCTGGGACAGATACTGGATTAGCACCGGTCTGTACTAGATATGAGCCGGCAGTATAGTCCTCATCTGTATCAGAGTCCTGAACTGGCTGGCTGGCATTATTACTTAATAACCACTTCTGGTTGTCATGGAGATTGGGTGATGGAGGAGGGGAGTGTAAATGTTCAGTAACTGATGGACTAGATGAGGAGGATGGCATGGGAGGACCTATAAGAAAAATAAAAATAATTTAAAATATGGGTCAAGATACCATATGAAAAACAAATAATTTATTTTTTGCATCACCAAAAGGCGAGTGTTCTACTTCCAACAAGAAAAAAAGATGATCAAAGAAAATGTGACAATTGCCTGTAATAAAGTGGTTTAAGTGCTTTAGAAAACATAAGACAACACCATGACTTGATATTCCAATGAACAGTGTTTATCATACATGATTGCTTCTTTCAGTGGGACACTCCTGTCTAAAGTCTACTAATGCAAGAAAATAATACAGATAAGCAGCAGAGAAATAGGACCAGTTTTCCAAGCTCACACATACAGGGAAACTCACCGCTCTAAATTTCTACCACAGGAGTTACTTTGACAGAACTTTTTGTTTTCAGCAGCGTTTCTCAGAAAAATATGCCATTTAAAATCTATCAATATGCTTCACCTGTCAAACTTATGTCCATCTGTACAAGTTGTTTTAAAATATGCATATGCAATGACTACATCCCATTTCTGCATCTTGAAAGTATCTTAAAGTCATCATGGAGGAAGACAGATTTAAATAAAGCATTAGGATATCGTAACAATGCATTTAGTCCTTCAATGAAACACTAATTAGGCCAGAATGCAGCAGAGAAAGAGTTATCTAATTCACCCAGTGAATATATGGGTTCTTTACAGTCTGCAGTGAACACRGATTCCACTCAGAGTTAAACTGTTGGACTATTGAATAAAATGTTATGTTGCCTGTAGGTGGGGAATGTACCAGAATATGAAGTAGCTTTATTACATAATTTATGTTAAAACCAAAATTAGATTAACCTGCATGGTTATAATTCATAACTATAAATCTCAATTTAAATCAGAGGAAAAGGGGCTTTTTTTTCATCATGCAACGATTGGTTTTATGGTACTTAGTTGTGTAAGTTATGCTGGAGAGATGCTGCTCTTCCCAATGTTAAGTCTGATATAATAAATCATACTGGCATCAATAGCTTGAATTATCTTCCCTCCACTTCCCTTGTACATGGTTAGAATCATGYTAATTATTATTTTTTCTTTCACATTTATTCCATCATATAATATCTTAAATATCTCTAAACGTGTTGCTAAGTCCTAACCAGCTGGATTCCCTGTAAAGAAACGTATGACAACCTCACCACTACGTAATACTTCTACATGTCATTTATCCCTTCTTGTAGTTAACAGCATAACATATATTATTATAATTTAACGCATAGGTTTGGTTCTGGAAGGAATGTGAGAATTTACTATTAGTAAAGTAACTGCCATGTAAAAACGAAGCTTTATAGTCAGGGACATAACAAGGATGGGGAATGACATTTTACAGGGCTCAGCCTGCGAATTTGGAAATAGGGAGAGGGCACATATTCCAGTTTGGGATAAAATGCTAACAGATTTTCTTGCTACACCTTGATTTTTCACATTGCTTGCTTCAATAACCCGGATTTGTGGTTATTTCTTGATGGAATATTCAATGCATTATTTATGATATACTCAAACTGATTTAGGTAGCCATTATATTTCATTTTTTGAATAGTTCCAATAAAAAAATCTCCTTTACTTGCTTTGGAGCTCTCTAACTAGAGAGGAGAGCTACAGTAGTATGTTCCAGATGTATATGTACTGTTTGAAGCAAATCAGCATCTTAGTAGTATCTTTGGACTTTATATGCAACACTTCATACTATGCTTTCTTTCTCCTCAATTTACACTCATTAACTTTCAGGTATAACAGAGCCTTGATTGCACAAATCACAATCATACAAAATATCATGTTGCTTTAAAACATGYCATGTCCACGTCATGTCCTTATTTGTTTTGTCAATTCCCTCTCGTATTCAAATTTATTAATTRTCTCAGTGATACATGGCTAGTTGACACTGTACTGCACTGATGAGTAGCCATCTGGAACACGCACCACTTGTGTGCTCGGGCTTACTGAATTTCTCAGTGCATAAAACACAGAGTGTCAGGCATGGGGTGGAAGTGCGAGGATATTAGCAAAGCTCCCACTACTACACTCAGATGGGGACAGATCTCTGCTACTGCAAAGATCAGTTGATTATGGCTGTAACACCACCAGGAAATTATGCAACTCTTTATAAGTAAACCTAATTCTGGCAGATAGGTCTTACAATCACAGAGTCATTTAAACTGGAAGAGAACTTTCACACCATTAAGTTCAACCTTTAACTCAGCACTGCCAAGTCCACTACTAAACCATGTCTGTCAGTGCCACACCTACTTGTCTGCTAAAAACCTCCAGGAACAGAGACTCAACCACTTCCCTGGGCAGGCTGTTCCAAGTTTTGATCACCCTTTCAAAGAAGAAATTTTTCCTAATATTCAAGCTAAACCTTCCTGACACTCAGCTAGCTCATGTTCAGCTGGCTGTTGACCAGGATCTCCAGGTCCTTTTCTGCCAGGCAACTTTCCAGCCACTCCTCTCCCAGCCGGTAGCATTGCATGGAGTTGTGACCCAAGTGCAGGATCCAGCACCTGGCCTCATTGAACCCCAGGCCTCAGCCCATGGATCCAGCCTCCAAATCCCTCCAATTCCCTGTGGAATCTTCTACCCTCCAGCAGAACAACATTCCTCCCTGACTTGGTGTTGTCTGTCAGCTGATTGGTGGTTCACTCAATCTCCTCCAGACCATCGACAAAAATTTTAAACAGGACTAGTCCCAGTACCGAGACCTGAGGAACTCTACTACTGACCAGCCAACAGCTGGATGAAATTTYATTCACCACCACTCTCTGGGTCTGGCCATCCAGACACTTTTTAACACAACAAAGAGTACAGCTGTCCACACCATGGGAAGCCAGTTTCTCCAGGAGAATGTTGTGGGACAAAGTAYCAAGAACTTTACAAAAGTATTGGCAGACAACATCCACAGCCTTTTCCTCATGCACTGGGTAGGTCACTTTGGCACAGAAGGAGACCGGGTTGGTCAAGCAGGACCTGCCATTTGTAAACCCATGCTGGTTGGGCCTCATCCCCTGTTTGTCGTGTATATGATGGCACTTAAGATGATCTGCACCATGACCTTCCCTAGCACTGGGGTCAGGCTGACCGTTCTGTAGTTCCCTGGAAACTCCTTCCAGCCCTTCCTTTAGATGGGTGTCCCATTTGCCAACTTCCAGTCACCTGGACCTCTCCAGCTGACCAGGGCTAATGGTAAATGATTGAAAGTGACTGGTTGAGCTCTTCTGCCAGCTCCCTCAGTACCCTTGGGCTGATCCCCATAGCCTTGTTGGTGTCTAAGTTGCACAGCAGGTCCCTGACTATTTCTTCTTGGTTTACAAGGGCTTTATTCTTCTCTCTATCCCTATCTTCCAGCTAAGGGGGCTGGCTACCTTGAGGACAACTGGTCTTATTTTTAACGACTGAGGTAAAGAAGGCATTAAGTTACCTCAGATTCTTCCTCATCCTTTGTCACTGTTTTTTCCCCCTTCATCCAATAAAGGATGGCTATTCTCCTTAGCCCTGCTTTTGTTGCTTTCTAGTCACAAAGTTACATGGTCTACAGAAAAAAGGGAGGCAGCTATAATATGAGCCAATTTTTCACAAGAACCCTAGGCCAACCAGCTGGGACACGTATTTCTGTACAACTTCATCCAGMACCAGCAGATTTTTGCAGTGAGCTCCTCTTTGATTCCAAGTGAAAAGAGAGATAGCTATCTACACTGCCATTTATAGAATAAGCTACACATTAAGAAAAAAAAGCCTAACACATTTTCTAGAGGAATCATAAACGATGTGCACATTCCTTTCCAATTCTTCTTTTTTTACATGGAATGAAAGGCATATAAAAAATATTTGGCAATATCTCTTACTGAAGTCTTAACGAACTCATTTATAAATCATAAAAATCATTAAGTATGACAAAAGCTAATTAGATTGGTTATAACACTTTTTCCATACAGCTTAGAGGCACACAACACTAAGAGTACTTCATTCTAAGAAAACCCATAAAAAGACAACCTTCGATTTTCACCCCTTGTTCTTCTACCAGACCTCTTTTGGTACTCACCTAGCAAAACATTCTGTTGTTCTGCTTGGACTTGCTCATATTTTAAAAAAGCAAACGTTCTTTTTTTAATATGTGAATTTGATTTAACAGTATGCTATTTCTCACAGGCAAATATATAGACTTAAGAGTATTTAAATCTCATGTTTCATGTCAGTTATGAGGAAAAACATACTTTAATTTGCTGGCATTTTCATAATTGGAAAGACATGTCTTTAAATGATCTTCATGTTCTTAAAAAGAATTATCTTACATGAAAATGAGGAATAGTCTTGCAGCAAATACAGGCAAACTCCAGCAAGAGCAGATTCAATACAGCAATATGTGAAAAGTGAATACATTTGCTAAGGATATGAGTCCCTGAAGAAAGTAAAACACAAAGAAAATTGGTTGTAAGAAGAAAAAAAATGAAAATACACCTGAGCTAATAATGGATACATTAAATACATATGCACAAGTTAATTACATTAAAAAAAATTGCACTGTTCTCTGCCACGATCACTGATCTCAAAGATGGCACAAATTAACAGCTGGAAACAGAAGTGATGCCGCATATGGAAAAGGACAAGTATGGCAAGTGTAACCCACAAAAAAGATAAATAATGGGGAAGACTGCAACAGTGGACTGGTATTAATGCATAGGAATTTCTATATTAAGGCTTAACTAAGTCTAAGGCTGAGCTTCCATCAGTTGCTGTTGCCTCACACCACGGGTATGAGAGCAGGGAAGTGGAGTGGGGCTGCTGCAGAGTGTGGGGAGGACTCTGGGCAGAGCAAGGCAGAGCTGTGCCTTCAACCCCAGAGCCGCAGGCACTTCCACCCCACCACAACCCACAGATTACAGTTATGTACAAATTCCCTTCCCTTAAAAATAAWAATAATAAAAAAACCAATTTGCAACATTTAAGCTTATTTACATTGTATTATGAAGAATGAATTCAACAAATGCTCAGCTTTCCTCCTTTATAGATCATCACATGCTAGAGAAGCACTTTGTTGCAACAACACCAATGGGTGCCTGCCTGGATGAACTGCATCTCCACTAGATGTATTTTAGAGAAAATAGTGTTAGACACTTTTGGAATATGGCATTTAGGAGAAAAGTAGGATGGGAGAGAAGCAGTAGTAATGATCTCCTGGTGTTGTGGGGTGGGCAGGCTGAAATAGATGACCCAGAGTCTCTGAGGAACTCTGAAACACTTAAAATTTCATGCACTTATGAAATTTTCCCACCAGATTAAAACTCTTAAAGCACAGAGATTTTGCTGGCAATGACACTAAGAAGAAAGGAAAAACTTTGTTTTCTATTCTGATTATCAATCAGATTTTTCTGACTATAATTCATGAAGAAATGAAAACTTTCCCGAGCTAAAACATGATCTTAAAAACGTGTAGTTTTTGTTGCTTCATGAATTTCTTTAATGCAGAACTGTTGCTCATATATGTAGATTGTCCCTAAAAACCTGGCATTACCAACTCACTTCCATAAGATGTATTGCAAGTTACGTACTTTGAAAAAGTAATTTCACCATAAAAAATTGAAAGGCCATTATYTTCATCTCAATCAGGTTGCATAAATCTTATACACAACTTATATACAACTTCTGATGGCTGCTTAAAGCAATACACCAGTAGAGAGCTCTGTTTAGGCTGTTCAGTTATGGCAGAACAGTGCATTTTTCCTTTCACAGTGTTGGCAGCTCTTGTCACTGAGGCTAAAGAAAAGAAGTCCTCCATATGCATCTTARAGATACAGGAGAGTCTTATTTTGAAGTGGTAAAGAAATTCTTACTGACTTCAATGTCAGTAAGAAAACAATAATAAATTACAAATTGCAAAGTAGATATCCCTTTACTGAAATTAATGGGATTTTTGCTGGTGAGTTCATGGAAAAAAAGAAGATTTCATGCTGTATTAAATGGCACTTTTATGTCATATAAACCAAAAACATACCCCATTAGCGTGGAAAAGTATGTTATAATGGATCACTAAGAATAGCTATATATCTCCATTTGGTATTTTGCTGTACGCAACAGGACAAGGCAGGTTGCTGGGGAGGGGGGTTGTTTTTTTTTTTTTAATGAAACAGTTTAAGGTCTTTTGAATCTGGGATGAGACAGGCAGTGGTTTTTGAAGGTCAGAGAAAACATGTCTTTTGGCTAAATTAATTAGAAACCGAAACACTTTCAAACATGAAGGACACTTACAAACCTTCTGAATCAAGCTGAGATGACTCTTTGCAATCTGTTCTAGGACTTCCCAGTGTGCTGAAAGCTGTACACACTCTTGTTAAAAAGGGCACCTACACCCTCCTAACAAGTTTACAGATCGCATCCCAAAATTTCAATTTCCAGTGTATCTTATGTAGATTGATCCAAAAAAGCCCCTAAAAAATACCCCAAGCCCACATCCCTTGTAYATACAACTCTTAATGACTGCATTTTGGACCTCTTAGTCACTGTATATAACACAGTAAGTTTGTAATAAGTGATTTTTAATTTTAAACTCGTTTTTCATTATGGACTTCCTGTATGCTCTCCAACCTGTATGACTTGGCATTGGCATTTATCTCTCCGCTGGATCCTGCAGCCTTCTGCAGCCAACCTGCAGTGACAGTTATCTCTTAATTAATACTCTACATGCAAATGGAACTACCAAAAAGTGCTGTTGCATAGCATACAAGGAAATATTATTTATAACCAACACAGTTTTTTTTATCTACTTATATCAGTTGACCACTGTGGCTAGTGTGACGATCTCCCCAAGGAAATACATGCACAGTCTTACAAATATATACACATATATAAATCCATCTTTAGTGAAAAACACTGCAGTGAGAAAGAAGAAACTACGTGCCAAGAATTCTTTTAAAATTAAATGCTTTCAAATGCATAGAAAGTATGCTTGATGATCTACTGTGGATTTTCCATTTAATTGTTTGTGTTTTGCTTTATTTGTAAGCATAATGGATAATAACCCTTTTACCCATGAATTGAGAGGTGTACTTTTGAAGTTTCAAATCCTTCTGAGTGCTGAGAACTGTGCCTTCATGCCAACTTTAAACACAAATGACATCTCCTTTTCCCAGATTTCCTTGAAATCTTAGTGCTTCTAAAGCAAACAGAAGTATTATGTTGACCTGTATTTTAACTCACAAAGTTGCACCTACTTCTATGGACTATGAAACCTAAAACTCCACAAGACTATAATCAAAGGACACTGATTTGAAAAACAAAAGTAATCCATCAGAAAGCAAGATAAATACTGGCCTGAAATATTGTAATTTGTGGTTTTCCCCCTCCCTTTCTCGGATGTGTAGTATAATAACCAGTCTGTAATATAAAACTGGTAATTATATTCTGGAAAAGAGAAAGACTTCTTAAGAAAAACAGTTATGCATTAGAACTGACACTCATTTCTGAAGCAAACATTTTGTTTGAAGCATTTTGGGTGTTTCAAAAAGTTAACAGCTGCTGCTCAGCAGATTGTTAAATGAAAAGGAGTGCCCTGTTCTTACAAGGGTCAGACTGCATGACCACAACAGCTCCTTCTTCAATCTTGAGCTCCTCTTTGCTTTAGATAGGAGTTTTGTCTGTAAAGAAATTGCAGAATCTGAGCCTTAACTGACACATTATCCTAACTGAAATGCATAGCTCTTATATTTAAAAAAAGTTACTATTATCATTTTCAAAAGGAATCACCTTATAAATACAGAGTAAGGTGCAGAGCAAAGGTCTTCTCACCTAGGCAGAAAGTTCATAAGCTTAACTAAAACCTCAAGCATCTCTAGCATTCAGGTTTTATTTTTTTAGGAGCCATTCTGCACAATTCAACTGATTCTTCCACTTTATTTTCCCCAATATTAATTAAAAGTGGGCAGGCAAAATACCAKAAGGGAAACAGAGAGCTTTTTCTGCAAGAGTGAAAATCTTCATTTTACTCARGAAATCATTTTAAGTGATAGGTCTCTGTATTTTTGGAAGAAAATTCCTCTTTTTCTGGGGGGTGGGAGCGCAGTTTGGACAGAAGCAAGCTGAAATCAACTCCAGATTGCAAAATATTCTGATTAACTCCTATCTCCACTTGAGACGTAGAAGTTCTCACATGAAAGTGTCACCTCTCCACTTAGAGCATCTGCTGGGATTCAGACTCCTCTGCCTGGTGATAGGAGCCTCATACAGCACAGCCAGGACAAGAAGACACCAGCTCAACCACCGACCCAGCTGTACAAGTCACACACTCAGAGTTCTGGCCCAGCCAAGCACAACCTGCAACCACGTGCAAGCCCTGGCAGCCAGCACAGAGTAGCTGGAGCGTCACAGCCAGGTCTCCAAGGGTGCACTGCGCTGTGCACGCAGGGAAGCTCCCGGGGTCCCCATCTGCATCCTGTGTAACTTGGCCCCAGACCTGGCCCTTTCCTAGCACAACATTTGGTGTCTGCTCAAACATGGCTAAGTTGTGGAGGTGCACAGTCACTCTCCATGCAAGCATATGCACAGCCACACACCTATGCAACACAATGCATAGGCCAATGACTTTTGCCTCAGTCGTAGCTCTACRTGGCTATGCACATCTGCCTGGCATTGCTGCTTCACTGACCATTACATGTSATCAGAGAAAGGGCAGGAGAGATCTCTTGACTAGTGCAAATGTGCAGCCAGTCATTCTCTCTACTCCCTATTCATCAATTCACATGCAAAACAAACTAAGCATCACACAGTGCCGTAAGAAAGAAAGCAGCCCTTCTCAAAAACCTGCCAGGATTTTCATGTTCAAAACCCCCACTCTATAAACACTCCGCAGACACAAGCTAAAACCAGGAAAAAAACCCACCAGGTTTTTGGGTTTTTTTTCCTGCATTTCCAGAAATGGAACCAAGCATCAAAAATGGAGCAGCTGGCACGTACTATAATCCAAGCAGGAAGGATAGCCACACAGTCTGTGTGTCTCTTATTCGCTCAGCAATGATGCTGAAGTGTTTACCAACTTTCCACTCTCAACGCYGACCTTTGTAAAAGACTGTAGTTTTTCTGGATGCTGATACTCTTTCAGATGGCAATTCATAAAGAGTAATCACCTGTAAAAGCAAGCTTTGAAGAAATCCTTCTTTGTTCTYCCTATCCATGACTTTTTATTATTAGAGGTGAAATGGATTGAGCCATGTCACATCTGGTTTATCATTCTTCTCACATGAATCAGTGGTAGTCGATGCTYTTTGTATTTTCACAGTTGCTTTGGGCTAAATTAGGGTGGGCAGAAAATATCTTTTTGGAATAGGACAGGAAATGCATCTTGAAGAGAACAAGAAAACTTGAAAGTTTTATTGGAAGAGAGTGGGAGAGAGGCTTCTTAAAGAGGAAATAAATCTTCTGAGAATGATTCACAAATCATTCAGTTTTTATAATCAGATAATTTCCTACCTTCATTCCTCCCACCCCTGTAAGAAGTAGTCTAAAGAGGGATGAAATCAAATACTAATTAATTAAATTTGGTTTTCTTAATTCTACTGGGTCCTATATGAGAAAAGCAGTCTAAGCAATGACAGGGATACCAGTTTTACCTACTTTTGCTACCAGCATGGCCACTGCCTTGCAGTCTGCCATAAAGGGAACAACATCTTTAAAAGAAAACATCCAGAGAAGCTCTTAATGACATTAAATTGCTTACACTTGCAGACCACAGAATAAGACTTGTTTTTCTCAGAAGGAAACATAGCAATTTAAAGAGATTTTGATAGATGTGAACAAAGCGAAACAAACTGCTGAAAAAGTGTTCTATAAACCTTATCTACAAAAAAAAAAAAATCTTATTTTTTAATATTCACAAGAATCACAGAATATTCTAAGTTGGAAGGAACCAGCAAGGATGAACAAGTCCATCTCATAAATGGCCCATATGGGGATCAGACTTGTGACCTTGGTGCTATTAGCACCATGCCTTAGCCAATTAGTTCTTTTAGTGTAGTTATTTACATGCCTATCAGTTGCATTTTTTTTGATCATAGCTATTTCAAAAGATCAGGGCTGTGGCATTGCAAAAGAGGAGGAGAAGGAAGGATACAATGACTTTTGCTATCTTCACCAACCTCTGCAAGCTGCCCCAGTTGCCAGCACATGCTCCCCAGTGAGTTCCATTTGCCTCCAAGCACAGCTCTGCAGGGACCAACACGATGTCAGGCAGCCATCGGAATGAGAGCACTGCTGCCAGAGCCTTCCACATGCACTAAAGCACCATGCTGCTGCACCCTGCCTTTTCCCAATAAACTGCAGCAAACCAATAAAATCTCCCATAAAACTCAAGAACCACGCCATGTCTACAAAAGCACACATTTAGCAATGAGAAAGGAGAAAGCGGTCCTGCCAATGAAACATCAAACTTACCTAAGCAGTGGTGAAGTCTTGAAGGGCCTGAAGGTAACACCACTGAAATAGGGATTTCTTGTCAGCTCCTTGTTGCCCTGTTTTCAAAAGCCCTTCCCTTCCTGCAGCACTTTCAAGTTTTGTTTCTCATTAGGGCTTTTTTCTGCTATGTTAAATGTAACTCCTTAACAAAGGAATTTTGGGTAAGGGCAGGAATTAGAGAATTCCCAGAAAATTACTGACTGTTGTCTCACACAGTACCACTCTCACAAGCAACAGGACATTTACTGGACATTGATGTCTCATTACATCAGTATGTAATTTATTTCTCTGCTGGAAGAGAACTTATCAGTTTTGCCCATGTGGAGAAAATGTTTCTACTTTAGAAACAAATAGACCACCACAGGCAAGAGGCTGGAAAGCTTAAATGAAAACCCCCTGCATGATCACTGAAGTCAGCTCACAACCAAAGCTGCTAGCTAAGGCATCAGTGTCAAAATGGGCCAGAGGTAGCATTTTGGAGGCAGATTTTTGACAAACCCTGATCTCTTTGAGGAATTATTTAGAAAATGAGAGCAATAAAAACTGTAGGGTACTGAAAACCATGAGAAAGACGGATTTTTTATTTAGGTGTCTCTGGAAATTCAGCATTAAACACAAAACCCACATCAACAAAGTCCCTTATTTTTGCCTGAAGATGTAAAAATTAATGCTTTTGCTGGTGAGAAAATTTTGCAAAGCACTACGGAGTTGCATATTCTTAGTCACTCTTCCACCACAATAAATTATTGCTATCTAAAGTAGAATATATTTTAACTAGTTATATAAACACATTATTTGATAGCTTTTAATTTTTTAACATTTTATCAGTATTTACACTTGGCAGGACTGAGCAAGCGCTCTAGCTACACGCATAATTTAAAACCACAAATTTCAAATTGGGCAGGTTATCCATTCAAGTTTAAAAGAATACAGACTTAACAGTTCTTAAAAAATAAACAAACATGTTAGCATAGGTAGGTCAGAAAATGCTGAATGGAGGTAAATAAAATCTCTTTGGCCTCAAACTAAACATGGAAAATTTCAGTCCAAAAGAGCTTTTCATGAAGTTATGAGCTAATGAACAAAAGGGGGTTCTAATAAAGTTTCATGAAATATTAGCTGTAAAATCCAGAAGTAATAACATAATCTTTATTTCTGTGCCAACTCAACCACTTCAGAATAGTAAAAACCAAAGTAAAGTAAACCACACCAGTTATTGTGAAGAGGGTTTATCTCAATGAAAATAGAAAAGACCCAAAAAAACTGGGCCAAAACACAYATAAGGAAAATTCCAAAATAGAGAAAATACTTGTTTATGTCTGACTGGAGCCAAGGATAACAAACCCTCTTTACCAAACTGCTTCCAGAATCCTTGGGCCTTGGTCCAGGGACAAGGGACACGTCAGCTGGGCCATCCATATCTGCTGGCAGGCAGAGATTATCTATCTCTTTGGAAAGAGCTGAAAGGAAATTGTTGTCTAGGTGTTTTGCAAATTCTAAAACAACTGCWCCTCAGCTAAACAGTAGGATTGCTAGTAGAAGCTGTAAAAGTCTCTGATTTCCTGAAAAATTATTAATGTTGGAGTATTCTACTTTAAAGATGCCCCCCTCAGTATCAGTTAAAGCTGCCAGATAAAAACCACTTATGACACAGAAAGCATTTAAAGGACTTGGCGTGGAAGCCCTGTCCTGTAAAACTAGAATTCCCCATATACTTTATGGCACTTGCTTTCCAAGACTATCCACTCACTCCCATCACTCTTCATGAATATCTACTGCCAAAACATCTACCAATATAATTACTGATAAGAAAASACATGAACAAATTTCTTACTTGACTAGGTTTTTTTTCCCCTCTGAAAAAGACACTTCTTAACAGGTTCTTGGAAAAGATTACATTTGTATTCACACAATGCCGCTTTTATAAAAAGATGTAATGCAACCAATTATGAGAGCAGCTCCTAAAAAAGCCACCTAATGGCTTGACTTGGTCTGCATTAATATCAACACWAAGTAATTTTATATGATGCTTGATAAAGCAGCACTATGTAARGAAGACATTATGCAGAAGACTTAAACAGACTCATTCTGAAAGGATCAGACCTTATAAAATACAACTTATAAGCACGGAGAAAAAAGCAACACAGAACTGAAATCAGGTTTACCCGCATTTCATTAATTTTGTCCTTGGGCATGTTAATGCCTAAAACACATGCAATTTTCTGATGCAGTTGCTGTAACTACATAGAACTTAGCATTCTGCACTCAAAATGCCATGGTTTCTATATGAAGAGATAAAGACAAAGGAATAGTGTTTGCTCTCTTGCTCAGTTATTTGAGATGCCTTTTTTCCTATTTTGTTTGTATTTGTTATTTATGTTTGAGGTATGGTAGTGGTCCAAATACTCATGTATTCTGACACAGTTACCATTTAATATGTGTTTCTGAAGCAGTTACAGCCTGCAAAGGCRATTCTTGGTCAGACTCTTTACATGCACAAGCAGAAAACTAATCACAGGACACTTCAGAGTCAGAGCCTGTGAACAGAGAAAGCTGTTAATCAATGCAGTTTAATACAAACCCCTCAGCCACACTGATGTTAAGATTATGTGTGCTGAGGTGAGCAGGCAGTGATATTAACAATCATACACAAATTTATTCTGAATAAAAATGATGCATCAGCCCATAACATTCATCAACCCATACAAACTCCCAGGAATCCAACTTTCACTGCAAGTGTCTTTTTAGATCCATTTATTTCAGAAGATGCGGTATGAAAGATGGCATAATAAGTTTTACTATGTTTTACCATAAATGACTCATACATCATTCCATTTGAAAGAAAAAATCCTAACATGCAATATAATATGTTACTGCAGCTGTTCTATGGGAATAACAACATATCCATTTGGAAGGAAAATACATTTATGAAAATGCCTGATTAGCAGAAAAAGCAGAAAACAATTCATTATAAATAATAATACACAACACAACTGCTTTATTTGACATTTTGATGGTTACAGTCTCTTTTCATGGAATCTATTGGATTAAAAAATGCATTCAGCTCTTTCCCTCCCTCCCCCAGCTCAAACTAGTCTTCACTGATGTTATCCGTAAAAAAATCCAAAAAAATAGACTTTGAAGGAGGGGCTGTCATGCGAGTTGAATGTAAAGTTACTGGACAGAGTGCACCAAATTATCTTCTTACTTCAGGCATCTCCTWCCAGAATCCCAGTTCGAGGGCAGAAATGCAAGTTCTCCCTCCTTTTTTGCTTTGCAAAATACGGTATTTTTATCTTGCATGCCTCCTATCCCCCCWACAAAGGTTATGAACTGAATGCTGCAAAGCTGGAAGGCAATAAACCTCTGAGAACTGCACAACATAGATGAAGTCAAGGCAGTGCCACCGACATCGAAGATCTCCTGCAAACAAGGCTCCCCTATGTCTTGGCCTTCCCTTTTACAACCAAGGAAACCTCTACCTCTGCCTTCTCCCCTCTTATCTTTCCTTAGTCTTTTACTTAGTTAATGGACACTCCTTTTATTTTCCTGTACATTATAATTAAAAAGTTTCAGACAACTTTTCTGTTACAAATTCATTAACTTATTCCACTAAAAAAATATCAAGACAAGACCAGGTTGGCTTGTTGAATGTAGCACTAGTTAATGRATGATGCCATTTAATGTAAACCACTAGCATACTAAAATCAACTTCCAAATAAATATTTTTAGACTTTGGGACACATACATGGAATAACATAAAGGCACAGGTAATACTGGTAATGCCATTGCTTACTTTTCATGAAAGCAAACTCAAGACATATTTAAAAAACAATGGGCTAAGTAGAGACAGATGGGCAGTTCTTATGGATTGTCCCACAACCACTCACCACTAAAAACTGCAGACTCTTAAACATAAGAAGACACCCDGAATCTACCTTTATTCCCAACTACTGAAGAGGCAGATCAGATGGTATCCCCAACTTTTGGGCCATGTAAGGGAGAAAAACAAGTGGAGACAGCAGCTAACCAGTGAAAAGACATTTGAATGTTTTGCTTGATTCGGGCCAGAGGATTAAGTCTGGGTCTCCTACCTTCCAGGTGAGKGCCCCAGCTAATGAGCCTGCAGCTAATAGCACAGCAACTTGTTCTCCCTCTTCTTTTTCATTAAAATCTCTGAAGAACTGTGTTTAGTTCCTCATCAAGACGTATGCCAAGCCTGCTAAATTTTTCATGACACTGAATTCTTGTTCCCCTGCCAGCCCTAGTTATGTGTGAACATTTCAGGCTCCCTCAGGCATTTATTTTACTAGAGTCCTGAAATACTTAAGTCTATTAAGACCTAAAATAAACAGGCAAAAAGGAGGAATCTGCTGGTTTTCCCTCCACTTTACATTTTAAGACGGCAGTACCTACACCAGTGAAGTTTAGAAATTAATCTCACTTTCACTAGTGTAACAATGATACATTTGGCAACAAACCCATCAAGCCATGTCAGCTACCACAGTAGGGTTCAGCTCCACACCACAGCAGGAACAGCACTGTCTGCAGGCTGTAAAGATCCAGCCAAATAGGGTGGATCCAGAAAAGCTGGATTTACTAAACCCGCACACAATGACTATTCTGCATGTGCACTACGTCTGGGTTTGTGCCCAACAGAGTCCCTGCCTGCTCCCTTGCTGCCAGGAAAGAGGGCAGCTGGGAGCAGACTATGACTGAAAAATAACTCACACAACTTGGCCTTGGTTACCCTCCTCACCAAAAGCCTTTCTGGAAAAGAAAGTGTGATGGCTGTGAGCTAGGCTGGCCTGCTGCTGTGTGTCGAAGAAGTGGGAGCTTGAGCAAAAAAAGGCCAATCATCAAAAGAAGTCAGCCAGGCCTTGAAGGGCAGAAGACAACTGACTGAATTAACTGCTGGGTTAATCACACAGGCTTCCTATCACATAGGCTGTGAGCTGTGCCTCCCTAAATTCCCTGAAAGAACACTYAGCAAATTCCCTACATAAAATACCTGGATTTTAAGTCACCTACTGAAATAATTTTATGGTCACTCCCAGTATATCTGTGCTTTCTGTAGCTGCTCTCTCTGTAGGAGGTCTGAAAAATGACCAAGCTTTGTTACTAATCTTGAGGTCTCTTATTCCCTACAGAAACTCCAACAACACCTCCACCCGCAGCGCTTCATTATTATTGCTATAGTCATTGGCATTACCTACTTAGAAAGGAAGTATAAATGGCCAATTTGTGGTCAGAAAATATCATGCCTGATACCAGATCTAAGGATGAATATTGTTGTCTGAGCAAAACTCCAGGCAGGTGTGAAAAAGTACAAATGGATATACACAGTGTCATGTTGGACACGCTGTGTACAAAGAAAGCAATGTTAGTACTCAATCAGCTATCATGACTTGCTGRTATGCACAAATCTACAGCTCATGCCTGTCCCTGGCATATCCTCAGAAATCTCCCAAAGASCAGACCATCTTCTACATAATACCTCTTATCATCCTTAAACTCCCACTTTTCTGCTTTTTTTTTCTTTTTTTAAGCAGTATGCTTCTTCTTCAATGTCTATTTTGTTTGAAACAAACTTTTAAARTCCTCTTGTTAAACAGTTTCTCTCCTACATTAAATTATTTTTATATAGATGGTAGTTCTCAGGAGACCCATGTTGAAGATTCCTATAATGAACTAGATTTAACATGGGTGTAATATGGCCCTGTAATCCTAGCAGGTGATCCTGCCTGAAAGCACAACCTAAGACAGAAGGCCTCCATGTTTGTTGTCATTCAGACCTGTGAGGGATTTTTTTCCTCAATACAAAATCTGACAGCAGGATCTCGCCAATGTCCAAGCAATTTGGAGTGCTGATACCCAACTCGTTCCTTGCTCTGATACTCCCAAGATACTTCGCAAAGAGAAATCATTCAGAAGGCAAAACCCAGAGGATTTCTCTAGACATTATGAATACAGTGGGGAGAAATGTGGGGAAGTCTTCCTGAAGCCTGCAATTCTTTAAAGTGCATATACTTACTTCTGAAAAAGTAGGGTTGGATTAGAACTTGGCAATTCTTTTACACTGTATTTCCTTGAGCTAGTGAAGAACTATGATGATACTTCAGTTTTCTGGTCTGACCACAATAATTAACAAAAGTGAAAGAACAGGAACAAAATCATTATCGAGCAGTTCTATATAAGTCCCATATAAACAGCTCTCAGTTCTACAGGTAAATTTTTATTTAATCTCTGCCCGCCAAACTGTTTAAACTAAAGGCACACCATGTTAGTTCCACATATTATTTGCAATTTATTTTACGTCATTTACATTACCTAGTGATTTTTGCCCTGTTTTTCTCTCTCTTACCTCACCTACTTTCACCTTGACAAACTGAAAACATGGCAACATAAAAACTGTTTCTTTCTATAACTAGCAAAGTACTTAAGCATAACTGGAAAAATGCTGTAATCCCAGTTACAATGGTATTCTTTTCTCATTCCTCCAATACGAGCATAATGGGAGTACCAGCTTGAGTGGTGATGAATTGTCTGTGATGAATCATACCTCGTGCCCCTGAATGCCCATGGCAGAAGAAAAAGAGAATCAGTCATTTCTCCCACTGAGGACTGACAGGATGTGAAACACAGAGTAGAGTGAAGTTGGAAGATCAGAGCTGCCAGTTTTTACATCATATGGGACTCTATAAAGGACCACAAAGCCCATTTCTGTAAGATAAAAACACAAGAACAATCTCTTGCTCTGCCTCCACGGACTGAGTGGGACAAAGCTTTCCTCAGCAGAGCTTTGTGGTAAAATCATGGCTAGGCTTCTGCAGATACCTGAGAAGCTTTACTGCCTTTCGCTTTCAAGAAGCAAAAGGACCTGCTGTCAACGATTTCACCACAATATTCTTCTACCTTGTGGGGTAAGAACTCCACTTAAGGGAGTTAAAAGGTCTCAAAACTGGATAGATTAAAAATTTTAGCCTGGTGTGACTAAAAACCATTTCCAAATCCCTAAAATCTGAATATATAATACAATCACTGACACAACTTTGTCCAAAGAAATGGTAGACTGTGACCCCAAAAGTATCCTTCAGTCTTTTTTTTTTTAAATACAATTCTTAACTTTTCTCAGCTTTGAATGGGAGCTTTGTAATGAGGAATGTCAAATGAATATTCCCCAAAATAGAAATATGACAAAAGCTTCACTCAGAAACCACACATGGTGCTGTCATACATTTATTATCCACAAGCTAAAATTTGTCTAATGTAATGTAAGATTGACAATTACTGATAGAGGCCGTGTTTTTATTAAAAAGAAATTGCCAAATTAAAAATACTGCTTCCTTTCTAGAGGACCGTGGTTTCAAATAACATCTCAGATTTAGATAACTGAAATAACAACTCTACAATTTTCAGGATTATTTATTTATTTATTTACAATTTTCAGGATTTTAAAAATCACATTCTCTGTAAATGAAATCTTGCCCTTTGTTCARCTGCTTGATTATTCTCTCAAATACCAGTAAGGGAAATGAAAATATACAAAATCAAACAAAGATAGTATGTTACTTGCAAATAATAGCAGAAGCAAGACTTGCAGTGTTTAAATTCAGCTTTTAACAACTGATCTGATTATAGTTTATGATTAAAATTATTATTAATCTAGTGGCAACAAGGAACTCTCTTATGGTGGCTGTTACAGAAGTGCATGACAAAAAGCCTCAAATTTTTCTGTGAATGAAGTAACMAACGGCTGGTACTAGACAGCATTCACTTGAGAGTGAAATTGAAAAGGTAGAATAGCTGAATTACTAATGATAATGTATCATCCCTCTCCACAGTGCCTTGCTGCTAGAGGTCTCCTATGTGGCTAATGCACTGCCAAATTCTAATACAGGTTCCAGAGAAGCTCCAGGGGAATGGCAACCTGCAAATCTGACATCTATACGCTAGTGAAGTTAATAGAAACTATAATAACAAAAAGACTTAGTGGCCCTAAGTGGGGTCTAAGAAGAATCAAATTTCAGTTTTCATTAAGTGAAGTCTTACAAAATTAACCCAATTCTTTGAATAGYTCAAACAAACATGTGAAACCAGTGATCCAGTCAATCATTTTCAAAAAAGCTTTTAACAAGTACTTCACCAAAGGCTTTTAAAGAAACTAAGCACCCATGGCAAAACAGAGATCTCTGAACAGCAACGTAATTGGTTAAGAGACACAAGCAGACATTAGTGGCAAATGGTCAACCCTGCATAGTGGAGGAAGCCTATCAGTGGAATACCACAGGGGTCTGCATTGGGATCTGCTCCTCTTCCCATACTTGTAATTGACCTGAAAAGGTAGCTGAGCACGAAGCAACCAAGTTTGCARATGATACAAATATATTCATGGCAGTCAGGATGGGGGCAAGTGGTGAAGAATCACAGGACCTTATGAAATTGAGTGACTAGAAAATGAAATGGTAAATTAAATTCAGTGTGGATAAGTGTAGAGTGATGCACATGGGAAAATATAACCTTAACTTCACATGTACAGTGATGGGCTCTGAGCTGAACATTATCGCTCAGGAGTGAGACCTTGAGGTTACAATAAATAGTGCCATCAAAATGTCAGCTCAGTGCTCAGCTGCCAAAACAAAGCAGCCCAAACATTAGGTATTGTTAGGAACTGAACAGGAAGCAAAGCAGAGAACACAATTATGTCACTTTGTAATGTCACTCAGTTCATACACTGTCTCTTCTTCCAGTGATACCTTTAGGAGATATGTTTCATCACTGTATTCCGTGTTTACTTTTGTAGAAACAGGAGCAAAACAGAAAACAGCTTAAAACAAAAGGGTGACCTGTAATCAGGGGCACAAAGACAGCAGTTTTAACAGTCTGCATCTCAGTTTCACAAGAGCTCTCTGAGACCGTATCCAAAATTCAAGGAGACAGCATCTTCTACCTATTGCTAATAAACCATTCAAAAAAGAAGTTGTCAAATTACACACACACACATGCAACCCATGAGCTCTATTGTAAGACATACCTATATACTAAAAGCTTAGCTACTGCTACATGCAGAAGCTTTACCAGCACTTGAAATCCCTGAGAAAGGACAAGTTTGAAGATTTGCCTYCACTCCAGCAGTATACAGCCAGCTAAAAAACACCTTGCTCTGCCATCTTGAAATGACAAGGTTTTAAGCCTTGAGGGTAATTACAAGTGCCCACAAATTTAAGTAAAAAACCAAATTAAACTAGAAATCTTCAAAGTCTTGCATTTCTCACAGCTCACTTTTCCCCATTTTCTTCCCTATCAAATAGCCTGCTCAAGATGCCACTGGAAACAGTCCTTTGGTAGTTGGCAACAGAAAAATGCTTTTACCTACTAAGGTTCTGTAACAGGGAACAACTAAATTAAGTCTAGGCCTTCAGATTTCTAGCAGATCTCTACACATCTCTACTACAACATCCATTTCTTGCCTTTATGAGAAAGGATTTATCTGAGAGTTAATGGACCAATGTTACTTGTAACTTTGTTTAATTTCATGAGCCATGAGTCTCTTCTGGTTTTCATTTGGATTGTTACATATCAGACACAAAATCTGTCTATCAATAGTGGCTACATATAGTGTACCCTCTACTTGCTTGCATAAAATACTATCTACACACTTCACATATTCTCACCCTTGTGTATAAGAGATATATAAACTACCACCACAATCTATAACCAATYTTTACACTAGCTTTGCCTGTTGTATAATAGATTACAGAAAAAGAAAGAATACATTGGAAGAAAAACATTGCGATAATTAGTCACTCCTTAATTTTAAACTCATAAATGTATCAAATATGAACATGAGTATTTTTCAACAAGAAATAAAATGGTGCAGGGCATTTCATTAGTTTAAACTGTTAATTAAGATTTGCTGTGGATGGACTAATAACACATTTAAAACAGACCAAGTTTAAGATTATTTTTTGCCTTTGTTCTGGACCTACATTTCATTAAAAATCACTTAGTAATTATTTCCATTCAATGTTACTATGAAATACTTTTTAAAAATTCTTTTCCTACCGCTGTAATTTTCTACCATTGAAGTAATTGAAGTTCCTTTCTTTTTCAAAGACACTTTTCAATTTGTGCTGTCCAAGCATGTTTTTAAGACACGTCATTTAGGATAGTCAGCAGGATGCGCTCTGGAAAAATAAGTTATCTCAATAACAAAAAAGATTTTACAGGAACAAACAGTATGATTTTAATTAAATTAGAATGAAGAAAGCAAAGTAAATACTAGCTGGTAGCAATACACTAAAAATTTCAGTCACCACAAGTGGGAGTCAATCAAATTTCTCACAGAAAAGCCTCCAATATCCTAAAGGGAAGGTTTAGAATTGGTGAAGCTGTGATAGGGTGTAGACTGAACCCAAGTCAGGMACATCAACTCACTAATTCAAGCTCTGTCCATCTATCAGATGAGATGACATTTCAGCAAGAACCACATTACTTTTGTTAACTGAAGAAAACCAAAATCAGGCAACYACTATTTCTCTCTCTCTCTAGTCTGCTGCCCACTAAAAATCAAGTCATTATCCGTCCCCTGAAGTGAGAGAAGAAACACTAATTAATCACAGAAACCCTCGGATCACTAGATAAATCATTCTGTTGACCCCATGTTGTTTTCAAAGGGCAGGGCTAAATTGCTGCAGCTACAGCTGCTGCCTTTGAGCACAGGCAGATGCACTGGGCAATTACAAATCACCAGCAAGAACAGGTGAGGTGCAAAACAGCAGCCAGCCCTTTAAAAGTCCCAAAGCACCCTGAAACTTTAATTCTGTCACGCAGTCAGAAAACACAGAATAAATGAAGTTTTCAGAAAGCCATTCTAACAGAATTCCTCATTACAGATCTAATTACAAGCTATCTTCATAATGTACACCTGACAACATCGTGAAAAGCACTTTGCTTTAAAGGTCAGCAGAACTAAAAGAACAATTTTGCTATTTATAGTAACTGGTGAACTTTTCTTATTTGGCTGCTTAAGCAGTCAACCCTTGAGTTTAATGTAATTAGGGTGGGGATATTCAATTTACAGTATCCACAAGTAATGATAATTACACTGGTTCAAAAAAGCTGTTGGTAAGCATAAGAAACCTTTGTAATTACATCCCGTTTCCAAAATTACTTGAGCACTGTGAACTTGAAGCATTTGAGCAAATGAAGGCCAAGGCACATAAAGGAGAGCTACGGCGCTTTAAAAGCTGCACTGTTTAACATAACGAGCCGCCCGACCGGAGGGAGATCGCAAAACGCGCTCCATAACTCACCCCGACAGCCCACGCCATCTCCTTCCTGCTCACAAACATCCATTAAGAAAAACATAAGCCGGCTCCCTCATTGCTTCCTTCCCATCCTTCGGCAGCATCGCTCAGCTCCCCTGGCGGAGCGGAGTCGGGAGCCAGCCCATGGAACTGCGCGGGGCTCCGGCTGCCGATCCTGCCACGCTCAGGAGAGCGCTGGCGCGGTGAGCAAGGAAACGCCGCCGCGTCCCCCCCGCCGCCAGCCCCGAGCGTGCGGCAGATTAGCTCGGTCAGCAATCCGCCAGGACAAGGTGAAAAATAAACAAATAACCACGTTCACAGCAGCTGCGGCGATCACTCTMCGAAAAATTATTCAGGCATTATGAGGGAGATGGTATTAAACGCTGCCACTTGCAGCTTCACGGCTCTCTGCGTATTCGCATGAGCCTGGCATGAGCACTCAAGGAGTATCATCAGAGAGCCTGCCCAGCTGAGCATCTTCCATTATGTTTTTGTCTTAAAAGGAGATAGCAGGAACCTCTCTGCCTGACAGGCAAAAGGCTTGTCATAATTCATTAATAACACAACCTTACTCCGGTTTCCTTCAATGAAATCAGGCAGGCATTCTATGAAGAAAATGCTGAGTGAACAACAGCTTCTCCAGACACAATGCAATAAACTTGCCAGTACTTGGCACCATTTGGTGTCTGAGACAAGGATGACCAACGCTATTCGACAAGACCTGTCAGAGTCCCTTAAGGCTCCTAGTGAAGAAACTCAAAAACCCAAACAGTAATTCCTCAGCAGGATGCGATTCACTGCTTGGAAGCAAAAACTTCACGTTTTAGCTGCAGAGATAAATGTACCAGTCTACTTTTGCTATGCTCAGGGTAAAGCTGGCAATTTACTCTGAGAAACTGTTTGCAGCTAAAGGGAAAAAAAGCTAGAAGAGGTGTGGTAAAAAGCAACAACTACAAGATCAGATAACTGCAAAAATTAACAGGACTATCACAAGTCTTCTATCATATAGAAAATACAATTGAAGTTATCTGTAAGGAAAGGAAACAAGCTCAGGCTAACTGTCAAGATAAAGTCATTAGAGTGGCATCCAAGAAGGGAGGTGGGAAAATTACTTTCTTTTTTTCTGTTTTTCCTTTGTCTAGTACATATTCATTTATACACTGCTAAAATGCACCTGTTACATTTAACTGAGTCTTATGTATTTCCTCCTAAAAGATCTGTTCCACCATTAAAAAAACGAAGAAAGGTACTCTTACTTGTATTTGATCTACTAGCTTTTCATACACTCACATTGCTTCACATGACAAAATAATACAGTAATACAGTAAGTACATGCCATCCCAGTGTACAGCATTTGTTATGATCCAAGTTTTAGATAGCCTTCAGCATAAAAACTAATACTACAAATTTTATATTTACTATGACAGGGTTTCCAGGTATGCATTTGATTTTTAAAAGATGCCTTATCATCAAGCAACAGGACCTGTCCAAATATATATAAACTAATTTTCTAATTTAACAGTTAGAAAAAGCAATGTACTAATGTTAGTTAGTTAATGATTTTAGAATATCTGTGTCACAAAATCATATTTTTTGCAATAAAGCAGGCTCAGGTAATTTGCCAACAGCACAATATTATTGCTTCCCTAAGCTCCTTTGTGTTTTACTTAGGCATGATAATTTGAGTGCAATATCTGTTGTTAAAACTATGGCTTATAAACATTATTAGAAACAGCTCTATTAGCATGTCTAGAGATCGCTCTATTCGAGCAGAATGCAACTGACTGAACAGAAATCAATAAAGGTATTTAATGATTTCACAAGAAAAATAAGTGACCCTTACACCCTTAATGGATTAATGTCACTTATGTGCAACACATTGCATAATGCTGACACAGAGCTACTCAAAGCAGTGTCACTTTTCATACGAGTGCCTTAAAACCTTATCAAAGGGAAGTTGTGTTTTAATGCTATTTCAGATGTCATTTTTGAGAGGATTTTTACAATCCCATTTCATAAAGCAGAAAGCATGATCTGAATTGTTACAAGTAGCTTTTGYCATTGGCACATGTACTAGGTCACCCTCTGAAGTTAGTTGGTGAATGAAATCCTGAACACAGGCGGAGGGTAACACTTTGAAACATTACTTAAACAACTTATTTATTGYCGGCTTTCATCTCTCAATACACCTCCACCTATATATCTCAATAGCAAGAGCATGTTTTGTTAGGGAAGGGAGACTACTCCTCATGGTCAGTATTACAGCATGAGACAGACGGGATGCACAGCTCCCTGATACGCTTCTTGGGAATCCACACAGAGGCAGGAGATAATCTAAAWGACAGAGAAAATGCCATTAAATACATGCTCGCCTCTCAGCCACTCAGGCGATGATCAGATCTCTTAAGAACGTGTGCGTCTGTCTGTCCATCTTCAATACACTGCTTTTGTATCCCATTTTACATCTATTCACTAAAAAGCAASGGTGGGTACACAGCAAACCATTTCATGCTCTCACTCCTTTATTTTCACTTTAACAGACTGCAGACAAAAATATGAAGACTTTACTTCAGTGATGTGAAAGCTCCTTTTTGGGAAAGAAACGAGTCAAATTCAACATGTCCTCGTGCACTGGCTAAGCAAGTTTTGTGAGGGCCAGGCAGCCTTTACAATTCCTTTAGAGTAAACCCAAACATAACTGAGAGGAGATGATGTTTTTGATTTGCTTGTTCTATTTGCCAAAGTATTCTATCATAAATTGTTGTGCAACATGAAGAAATGCAACTAACTAAAAAAAAGAAACATTTTTCCTAAAGATAATTAAATCCCAGCTTTCATACCATGTTCACCTGAAGAAATGGGAAAAACTGAGTTCAGATAAAACAGGGAAGCAAATGCAAAAGCTTTTTCTGACTGACTTGAACATTTCCTTATTTCTCCCCAAAGGATATAAAAACTACTCTAGTAAATGTAGCATCATAATTGGCTATAATTGACTCCATCCTTCAATTTTTAAGGCAATCTATAAAATATGGATTGTTTTGTCAACTGGAAGACAATTTTGTGACACCATACTGTTTATCTCGTTACTGTGATCTCAGCTGCACTCAATATCATTTGTTACCCCTCAGACTACCTTATTTTGGCTGTAATCCTGCACCTCTCCACATTTAATGCACTGCACACTAGTTAGTTCTAACACCAGACACTTTGAGCTCTACGAAAGGGAATTAATTGCTGAAGATCATTGTCATAGGGGATAACAGTGATAATGATACAGTAGCAAGTGAAGCACAAGCAAGCAAGCTCTGTCCAATCCATCAGTGTACTTCATGCTATACTGTCATTAGTCCATCTCACTACTTACTGCACATGAATCAGAAGGGATGATGAACAGAAGAAAAATGCAAGTTTTAACTGCTTTGCTGCTGTTTTACTGCATTTGCAACATTTTAAGGTAAACTTCTAACCCTCTGGCTGTTCAGACCATTATGACATCATGGCAGTTTTGCATCAGACTCTTAGGTCACAACAGTATGATGACCACTGAAAGGAAATGACTGCATATGGCCACATCTAATAACTGAAATAATGTGAACACCTCACAAAGATAATGGCTTCAAACACAAACTCTGAATGACAGAATTGGCATCTCCTTTTTTTTTTTTCCTTATGTCTTCCAATAATTATTTTATTTACATGCTGTAACACTTCAACTGAAAACCAAGTAAAAGGAAGATATAAACTAAAAACTAAAACACATCCAAGTACAGCCACAAAACTGCAGCAATTGATTGATAGAAACATTGATGTAATCCTGTCCATAGCAACAGTTTAATTATGAGCATCTTGGCAGTGAGCCTGCTCTATGTGTTGATTTTCCCCAGCAGAGAATGCCATACAATCCATCTTTGTGTTATGTGCTATATGACTACATGGAAAGGCCAATCAAAGGGGAACAAGGAACACTGAAGTTGTAGTAAATTACCGGGGTGATACAGGAGTAAGTACTTTGACCATGAATAATTCCACTCCTGAGGATAAGCAAGCCTGAAAAAAAGGAGGAGTAGGGAAAAAATACTGGGAGGGTGCTACCCACAACAAAATAGTATATTCCTCAATTACAGTGATCACAGCATACAACATGAATACACATCTCCAACAAATGACATGAATCACTGAGACCCAGTTAAAACTATCCCCTCCCAAACTCTTCTTCCCAGGATGACAACTGTGGAGGAGCAGAGCAGCACCTTGGTGTCTCAGGAAAGCAGGTCCCCTGCCAGGGAAACAATGCTCATAGGCCATGGCTATCTGACACACTGTGAAGCAAAGCTTGCCAGCAGCAGATGATCTGCTGGGCAGAGCAACCACTGCCAAGGACCCAGTGGCCTTGGGATTGGTGTTCTAAGGGTTTCACTCCTGAACAACACTAAAACACAGCTATAGTAGGCAGATTAGAGGGGATGCACACCATGGGTGAGGTGCAGAGTTCACTCCAGTAAACTAGAGGGCAAGGAACCATTAGTGGCAGTAGTCAGGGACCTTAACCAGAAAAAGCAGCAGTGCAGGCTTAGGAGGTTATAAAATAAATGGTGAAATCTGACTGTGACTTTTTCTCAATATACTTGCAGGTAATTTCCAGACAGAAACAAAAAAAATGTAATTCAATCATATTTTATAACTAACCTTACTTCCAATGTCTATGTTGGAAAGTTTGTTAAAAAAACCCAATAAAAATGAATACAACAACAGGTATCAGTCTATATACAAATGCAATCTACAGGCCTATTTACAAAAAATAAATTTTAAAAAAGTCCTTAAAATCCATACTTATTTTTTTGAAGCAACATTTAGGAAAATGTTTCTGAAGCAGCAGCTGAAGATTATACTATCTGCTCTTTAGGGAAATGCTTTGGTAATTTTTAAGTGTGTGAACAAAGGTTTTGTGAAATCCTGTTAGGCTATTACATGTGGTAAGAAAACCATCAATCATTTCTGCAGCCTGGTGTCCACATTCACAACTTAACTCAATAAAGACTGGTTTTAGTTTCTATTAAGGTATGAATATTTTATATCTGTAGCCACATAAATCAATAAGAATGCTCATATATGTATATAYATGGATCATACCATGTATATGTTTCTTTGAAAAGGTAGCTGAAAACAATACAGAAATTTGAAATATTAGCACTCTGAAATTAAGATTCCTAAAGTTTACAGAAATTCAATAGATATACTTAAATCAAGCACAAGTTTTGTTGCACTTAAAGTTAGGGATATTTTCTGCAATTACATGACTATTTCCATCTCCAAGACACTGTGGCTGCATCATACCATGAAAACACACTGKTTTTTTTTAATACTTAATGTATGGGTATGTTCTGTCTTCTGTGGATTACCTGAGAAATTGCTTTTAAACACAAAGTGTTAGAATCTACACAACTATGCTGCACCTTCACTAGCTCTTCCTCATTAAAATTTACTTTAAACACGGAAGAAAGGGATTTTTGTGTGTGTGTGTGGGTACAACCTAATGTTCAGATCAATACATTATAAAAATCTATTAAATCACTGTACTAAAACTGAATTAGTTATTTAAGCCTTGAAAGCCCACGTACTGTAGCTCTGAATTCAGGTCTCATATTTCAGCTTGGTGCCCTCAAGAGGTACTCTGGATTCCTAAACAATTATGTAACTAGGAAATAAAATCTTACAGGTTAGTTTTGAATCAGTTTTGAAACTGTATCTGATTAAAAACTGCTTTTGTACATCAGCTCAAAAAAATATTGTTTGATCAYCTCTTTACTGTACATTCTCTCATAATAAACACATCTTCCAAAATACTCCTATGTGACTCTACTGATCGAATGATTACCTGACTACAACACCCAGCTGATTACATTGAATATTCAGTTAACTTATTTACCCTTCAATACCTAGAGAATACAACACAAGACAAACCCAGAGGAACTCCTTGTAAAGATGTTTTGTCAAGACATTAATCAAAACTAGAGTAAAATGAACAGTTACATCACTACTCAGTAAGTTCACCTTGATATTTACACAAAAAGATCATTTGCAAAATTAAAAAAAAAAAGATAAAAATTCAATTTCATGCCAGGGCTTCTGGGGACCAGGGAAAGCGGGAGTCTGCTCTCAGGCAGACAGAAATCCATAGCATGTACAGTGCTTTTGATGTAGGTGCTTTAGTGGCATTTTTTATTTTAAATACAAGAGTGATGGTACTTTGTAAAAAAGGTTGTATTTGAAAATGTTTAATGGCACCTCTGATACATGGAACATTAAAGTTTTGCAACTAACAAAATAATTCTAAAGTTCCATTGCAATTTCAAATGAAACAACTAAATTTTTTTAATGAACCAAGAACGAAATTAATTATTTCAGAATACCTGAAAGATCTTAATGACTACTAAATCTGACATTAAAGTTTATGCCCATTTAATCTTTTGTTACTTCTGGTGCATTACTTTAGATTAAAATACACAAATCTGGCTGGAAGTATTTTTGCCCTATCATCGTATTATAACTTTTCTCCCCTAATTTAAAACCTAAATAAAAAAAAAAAAAACCCCAAAAAGGATGACTACATATCAAATCTCAAAGCAATGAGGATGATTTGCCACTTAAGAATTCTTAGCTATTGGAAAATGTAGCAAACATCATCTAGGTCAGAACAGTTATTTTGGTGAGTCTCCCACTGGGCAGAGGTGGGAAGATGAGACAAAAAGCCTTGTGGAGAACATTAAGCCTTGACAAATGCTACTGGCAATATCTGCTAAAGTTGGACACAACTGTCCAGTTATCAACCACATATCTATGTGGAAGCAGTGGCTTGAAGTAAAAGAGGTTGTTCAGTGAGAAACAAGGCACCACTTCACATAAAGAAGTGCAGTGAAATTTGGTGACATTTTATTCTAAAAAAACCTGCTCCAAACAAGCAAAAAGCACCTCCCAATCCAGAAAGCCCTCTGCACTAGTAACTCCCAGTGCCTATGTTTAATTCATTGCTGTGTTGAAGTCCAATAGCCTCTTTCTCCAAAGTCTCAGAGACCCAAGGGAGGTGCAGATGTTTTACCTTCTCTTTGCTGAAGCAGCTGAGAAGGCTTAAAGTTTGGGAGGGTTTCCTGAATCACTATGACCCACAATAGTATTCRATTACACTGTCTTAGCTGGTTTTGATTAAAAGATTGAGAAGCAAGCAGGAGACAACTGTAGTAGCTGACAGATGAATACTGATTCAAARCTAACCTGTAAGACACTTCTCAAACCATGTTAATTAAGTATGACAGTGAATATGGAGCATATTATTAGGAATGCACAATCAACAMCCAGCCATGGACTTCACTTATTTCACCCAGGCATCAAAAACTACACTTTCCTGTGCAACTTCTGGTTTACAAGATTGATCTTTTAGAATATAAATACACATTAGGTTTATTTTGGCAGAGTACAGCTCAAATTCTCAATCAAAACCCAGTTATTTTGGACCACAACTGTGAAGCTTTTCTTATTTACATGCTCTTGAATTAAATATTAAAATGGAGGTGAATGTTCTCAATAGGCAACAATTGTCTGAACTATCTTTGATCCTTTTTACATTACACAGGCCTGCGGCACAAGCACTAAAAAAAAAAGACTGAGGGAGCCTATGTATTTTTACAATTTGCTGCAATGCCAAATGCCCAAGTGGTACTTTGCAACTTGGGATCGGTTTCACTACCCCAGTGCAGTACTGAGCACAGGCTAAGCCTTGCTTCTGATTACCCTAGGCACTGTAGTGAGCTCATATGTATGCATTACTTTGGATTTGGGCAGCAGCTTGGGTACCTCTACACCAAATTCTCTGTGGGTTAATTGGATCTACTCAGAGTAGCAACATGTGCAGAAGCAGCAGCAAAGTAGACATGTATTAAGATTTATAAATTAAAGTAGCTAAATTAATGATCCTACAATAAACCGAGAAATAAAATTAATTTAAAAATCCAAACCAGAACAGTGATATTATGCAGTGTAGTGCAATTATTACAATAAATAGGCATGTGATTTCTTATAAGAATTGATAATATTAGAGACTTGGACCTTGTTTAGGCACTAGCCCCTAAAGGAGAGGGTATCAAAGCTCTGTGTGAACTGAAATTGTGTTCCAGCTAACCAGTGAACATGAAAGGACCAGCTCATCTCCATTATAAAACAAATAGTTAGATTGAGGGTCTCATGCCAATTATGGAAGCCTGCTAAAAATACYTCTGATTAAATAATAAGCTTTTCTTTCTCCCCTTCACAATCACAGAAGGATAAAATGTTTCTGCTCTCTCCAAAACATTCCATTTTACTGCATTTAAATTAAAATACAAATTTGAAACACAAACCTCTGTTTTGAAAAAAAAATGTCTGTGATGAGTTGGGCAGAAAAGACATTTATAGGCTACAAACTGGCACTGTGCTCAGAAAAAAAAACTGAGTCTGGCCCTGCACATTCCTACACTATTTGATCACACTGCCAAATTGGCAAAATGCTGAAGGAGATACAGATATATATTAAAATGCCAAAAGAAATCAAACTTAAAGAGTGTAGTACTTAAGCAATAATTATGCCTCTGGAAGTTGTATATTTGATAAGATTAGCTATCAATTATTTTTTTCTTCATTAAAATCATCAAAGGAGTATTGCTTTTTTTAAGCCACACATTTATTTGCCAGGTATTACCTATCCACTTGAGAAAGCAAAGAAGCATGAGTCTTTCAGCAAGCCTGGTTTACCATACGACCAGACACGATGACAAAGCTTGAAAGAATGGATTCCTTTCTTTTTCTTCAGCAGGGTACAAAGCCTGCCTGGTTCTGCTCATTCATCTCCTTTAGTCCAGCAAGCCAGAACAGAACAGTTTACTTTCAAGGTTCTCATTAGTTTGGATTTACCATCTTAGGTAGAGTGTAGTCAGAAAATATTTTATGTTGGTTTCTGTTGAATGGACTGTAAATGTCTAAAACACAAGTTCTTCAAGGCTTTAACAAATTATTTTTTAAAAAAGTGCAGCTGAAAAGAAAAAATAGCTTTTCAAACCATAAAAGCCAGGCATAAATCTAGGAAAAAGAATGGAAATAAAAAGTCTCAAAAGCAGTACTGCTTCAATCATAAGCAGAACAATTCTTCCTCTGTTCTGCAGACAGAGGAAAATCCTATTTTATACATAAACACATCCCATATTGCAGTAAGTTGTTCAACTACTAATAAAATTTCTTGCCACAACTATCAGAATAAAACATACTGCATAGTCAGAGAAAAACTACATTGCTCTCAGAAATCATTAGTATAATTTCTATTTTCATATGTGTGCCTAGCTGCTTCCCCTTTGCTTACATGCTCAAAGATCTGGTTTGTGCTCACTCAGATTATCTCCTTCTAACAAGATAATTGTAACTTTTTTCACAAGATGGGTAACAGTGCATTCTAACTCAGAAAGAGGAAAAAGGAACCCTGGGAGATGTGGGTGGAAGCAAAAAAAAGAAAAGAAAAAAATGAAAAAAATACAGTGAACAAAAATGTAAAAGAAAAAAAATAATATTCTAAATCTGCTAACTATGAGTCAAATCCCACATCTTCCATTTGGTGAGATCTCTGTGCCTGCAGGGAACTCCCATTTAATTCAGTGGGTTACACAGGGCTGTAGCCATTTGCAGATGTATGTTTTTTCTTTCTCTTTATTTTTTCAAAATGCATTGACAAAGTAAAATAAAAACTTCCCACACATAAAAGAAAAATCCTCCTGTCCTTCCCTTCCCCAAACCCACCACCCCTGCCTGTTTTAAAGTTCAGCACTATGAATTCTCCACTTTCTTCTTTGAGCCATTTGCCAAAGATCTGGATTTGCAAGGACTAGCAAACCATTTGCAGCACTAGGGAAAATTTCTAAACACTGCTCTTGTGAGTAGGTATAGTGAATTTTAAGGATTTTTTATTTTGAAAGCAGCGGTAATTATTCAAGATTTAAATTCACTCCCTTGATCTGTAACCCTTCATTCTGACAGGCTTGGCTTTGCTGTGAAGTTCTCTGCTTGCTTCACTTTCTCTGGTGAATAAGTACAGCCTAAAGACTGAAGAATAATTTCAATTCATGGAAATTGTATGCATGAGAAAAATGCTGTTAAACAGAAATTTTCCATTGTCATTAAAATCCCAGAAACAATAAGGTATATAGACAGGGGCACTGTTCAATTAGAGAAGCAGAGACACCAGCCTAAACAGMCCCTGCTTCCTTTTGACCTTTTTAATGTAATTTATTTACCACACCAACTCCTACCAACACAAATGTGAAGATATGTATGGTCAAGTGGTTAAAAATGAAAACCAAGGTTCAGGTGAGCTCGATCAGCTCTACCTACAGCCTTAAATAGAGAAGACACAGATGTGCCTTGTGAAACTGAAGAACAAATTCCACTTTACATAGCTGACAAAAAAACTGGGTATTAAAGCAAGCAGATTATAATTTTAGAAAAAAAAAAAAACCCTCACTTTACATTTTACTTACCTACAAGTCATTACTTTTAATATTGACCAATATTCTGCAAGTGGGAGAAGAAAGTTTCAGCCCTGGCTCAGTCTGACACTGGCTCCTGCAGCTCAGGTGCACGGCAATCCTGGTGGATGCTGCTACAGTAAAGCTGTTCCCTGAAGCCACAGGAAGTCAGTGGCCTGCTGCCACACCATAAGCCTGTTAGACAATGCCAATACTGGATAAAATAAGGTGACTGTTACAGAAGTCTCAGCAGAACTCAGCCAACACTGATGGGCACTGCTAGAAGCTCGAATATGAAACTGCAGCAATACCCTCCCTTCAGAGAGCAGCTTTAGCAGAAATGCTTTTTCCTCTTTTCCCTGTTCCACTTCTTTTATAAAACATTGTATTGAAATGTATGGAAGAAACTTTTGTTTTTAAACACATGTGTTTTGGAACATAAAATGAAATTATACAATGTTATCATCCTACTTGTAATTCTCCTCCAAAGTATCAAAATTATTCCCTACATGGATGCAAACACATGCCGACATAAATTTTGTTTCAACCTTTGCAACTCAGTGTAGTGTGACCTCTCTAAGCACTCATCTAAAGTATTACGAAGGGAGACACTCTAATTGACAAATAYATGAAATGAATGGATTAGAACCCTTCTTTTCACCTCAGCACTGTAGTGTTTTCTGAAGGAAACAAGGAAGTGTGCAGCTCTCACATAAAATCACCTTGTTAAAAGTAATCTGCAACAGCCAGGTAGGAAGGGACTGCTTTCTGCTTTGTTACAGTCCAAAACAAAGGTAAGAGAAGTGATGCTGYAACTATGTTGTCTGCCGTAAGAACAGACATTTTACTTTAGCTGCATTTACTACAATTTTATATTACTGTATTTAGAGCACTTATATATCAGAGAAAAAGAAAATGGGGGAGCAAAGCAAAGGGAGAAAATCCAATTATCAAGTTTCAGTTATTTTATATTAAATCACTATTTTTTAACAGACTACAGACACTTTTCTGTGCCAATCAACCCAACATCACATATTCTGAAACAGTATTTTGTAAACCTGCAGCTTTAAACAGCATGTATTTTGAAATGCCACTATATTTAAATAATGGCACTGTAATACTACTCTTGTCTTGGTTTTGCATCAAACCCCTCTTTCTAGAAGGGGTTTAAAAGTCCTGACTGCTATCCTAAAGAGATCCTCATCTTTGGAGGAGTCRCTTCAAATACAAAGCTGCACACTCCCAAGCATTCTTCTGTCATCAGTTGGAAATACCTCAGAAATACTCCTATTTGCCTGTTAAAAATATAATGATTCAAAATGTAACCTAATCGGCATTAAAATTATTTATTATAATTTAAATATGAACAGAGAATTTCAAAATTATCTTTGGGAACTGTTTCTAAGGAGCTACAGTGAAATTGGGGTTTTTTTGTATTGCCAATCATGAAAATTTTGAGCATTTCTAGTTTGTCCTAGTTTAGAATGTATTCCTCCTGAAACATTAAAGCTGTTTTTTCCTTTAGTGCTATTCAGAATAGTATGCACATTATTTCTGTTGACTGATAARAATGTAACACACTTCAAATTGTAATGAAGAAAGAGAAAATGAGTTGTAGCRTAGTCTGCTTAGAAGTATACCACAGACACATAGGTACATCACAGTTAAGTCCCCTGCTTATATACCTGGTATAATCCCCTACCTTATGTGCACGAACACTGACAGATATCCAAGTTTGCAACAGAAAAAATTGCAAGATCTTCCTGAGTTCTGCTACTGAATATCTTAGTATTATCTTTATCTTACTCWGACTGAATATATTGCATCTCCAGGCCATTTGCTACCCACAAATGAGACTGACCAAAATCCCTTGAGGCTCTCAAGTCGTAAGAAAGCTCCGACTGCCTAAGGCCATCGTCAGATGCATTGCCCTGGATSCATCTGAGTGGGGTGAAGAGGTTATTGCTTCCAGCTGCTCAATACCCAGGGAGTCGGYAGAGGCAGAGGATAACACCCTTAAGCTTCACAACAACACAGTCGTTTCCTAACACCCAGTGTYAAAATACCAGGCTAAAAAGGCTTTGTTATCAGAAATGCGTGAGGGACTGTTTGGACAGCCCACGTYAGGGAGCAGCTACCTGGGCACTTAGCTGGCATGCACAGAGGAAGGCTTGGACAAGCAGCTGGCAGCAGAAACCTCTTACGTGGCTCTCCCGCTGCCAGCAGGGCTTGTCTGACTGCAGCCTTCACTTGGCAATGACACAGCTCAGCACAATTCCCTGTTCATTCAAATCAGCACCAGGAGAGGAAACACGACCCTTTTTAATTATTAAAAGAAATCCTTTTCCTCCTAATAGCTGTGACACTTAAGACAGTGGTAAATGCAAAATCTRTAGGACCTTAAAATGACAATAAGATAGAGCATCTCCCTGCCATGCTACGGAGAACACTGTCAGTGACAGGAGAGAAAYTGAGGGCTCGGGCTGCTTGCATAAGCCTTTGGGAGGGTGGAAAATCAAACAGGACATCCAAAGTCAGAAGTCACCAGCAAATAAGTCAGCAAAGTAACCTAGATCTGAAACTGCCCCATGACAAAATCAGAATTAATAATTTTTTTTTATTTTTTTYATTTTTGCAAGAATGTAAAAATTAAAACATAGCTGATCTTCATCCTAATTTAAAAGATATTTAGAAACTGCTAAGCACCAAAGTTTATGTTAACAAATATTAACAGTGTTAAAACAAACAAAACAATTCCACATGCACTATTATTGCCTGTTTTATTTCTTAAATATGAGATACAAAATCTTTGCAGACAGACTACAAATATGACCAAGTATCTGTCAAGATCAGAGGCACATAACAATGTTAGTATTTAATGTCTGCAGTAATTTTAATGTGACACTTCTCTAAAAACACCATCTGACTTTTTGTTACTTTGTTTGTGGTATTATGCACAACATTGTGCAGAGACACTACAAAATCCCATAAATTCTGTTTCTATGACTCTATACACACAACAGAACAGAAAAGTGAGAAAAAGGAAGAAAGAAAGGGGAAGGAAATAAAATTAAGATACAGCTGTAAAATCTCAATTATGCATTCCTACAGAATAAAATATTCCCATTTTTTTTCACAAATTGATGAGGGAGATGAAATCACATCACAAAGACTCCTGTATAACTTATCTAAGGGTTATGCAAGAGCAGCAGATATCCATACTGTACGAGGCATTCTCTAAACTTACTTGTACTTGAAAATTAGGGTACATTCAGTCACCATTTCCCATAAAGTAAGATAACTTTTTCCTAGTAATTACCTGAAAATATGGCAGCCAGGATTTTAGCAACTGAACTCATACTGTTGTTCCTGAGAATTATCAGACCAAAAGTTCAATGTATTGCTAGAAGACTCCCACACTCTGTTTGGGCTGTTAATACTGCAGTTACTAACAAGTTTTGACAAAACAGACCCATTGTTATTTAATTCCCAGAAAGTGAAATTTGGAAGATGAAAAGAGGACAAAAAAAGAATAGGGAAAACCTACAAAGGTTTGGTAAATATCTTGAAATTACTTTATAGATGTTTTCTACCTGAAAAGCAGATGCATCTTCAAACATTTTGTTAAGCTAATATAGAAATGCTTGCTAAAATGTGCTTTTAAAAGGAAACAACTTTACAAAACAGTCATCCCTCTAGGCAGCAGCTCCTCTCAACACCTCCAATAATCCTACAGCTCTTGTTCAATAGCCCTTCTCACCTCTGAGCAGRAACCAAATTGTGAAGTTGAGCGGCACTGTTATGGGACACTACCTGCTGTGCTATCAGCAGACTTCAACAAATAATTAGAGTTGCCTGCAGCCTTCCAGCACTGTAAAGGCTGCCACCGAGTCATGTCGCTGACACTTCCCGCTAGTGATTGTGTGGCTGAGAAAGGGGCAGCTATGAGAAGTTTCCAGACTACTGCCCTCTTAYCTTGTTCAGAGCATGTTTCAGTCGCACTAGTTAAAATTATGATGGTCCCTAAGGTCTTGCTGACTCTGGTAATGCCACTCTTTTCTACGTCAGTGCCCTTGAATGTGTAGTGGCAACAGTGGGAGCGAAAATGTCTTTGCRTAGAAGGAAACAAGTTTTTCTTTCATTACTCCATATGAGTCGCACCAGCATCTAAAGTACTGCATTTATTTGCCTCATCTAAACACAGTCAAACACATTCAGAATCTATTGCCAAAGGTCAAGTTATGATTCTCACTTTTAATGAGCATGAAGTTGTTCAGCCCTCTAGGGAAGGATTCCTTCAAAGGAGCCATTCAAGTCTGCACTGTGCAGAACACAGGACCTAATTCACTCCTAGCCTTAAGTTTAAGCATATTTTGAAGTCCTGTTAATTTAATTTCACCCACCTGCCACCAGATTAGAGAATTTAATGACTTGAGCACTACAGTGGATATAGACAACAATTCTGAAAATAAATTTTCAGCATTGGTAAAGATTCTGGTAAAACTATGGTAAAATTTTTGTATTATGTCCAGTGTCAACACTCACAACACATGAGAGGGAAGGAAAAAAGCAGAATCACACACAAGGTTATATGATAACAACTGCTGATSCTTGTTTTCTTTATCTTCTGGCCTCAACTTTTTATTTTCTTCAAAATAGCTGACATCTGAATCTGTCTGTCATGATTTCAGGTATAAAGGTTTCTCTCAGCTCTCTTTGACAAGGATATTCCTCTATTCAACTTACTTTAGCTTAYTAAGAGAAAACATCTCATCTACTTGCATTTTACTGTGAATTTCTGACATAAGTTACTCACTGAGTTCACACAGAGTATCATCACATCAGAATAAATTAATTCAAATAGAAAACGATTTTAAAAAAGCAAAACAGTCCTACACAAGAAAATGTCTTCTTTTAAGCACAGGAATAGTCAATTTTGTCCAACTTGAGAAAAAAGAATGAAAAGCATGTTAGTGGCAATGTTACRGAGATTTTAAGTGCAGCAAATTACATAACAGTTGCTATGCATCAAGACAGTAGTTTGAAACAGAGATATTAGATAAAAATATGATCAAAATTTTGTACCTGTAGCTTAGCAKAGAGGTTCAATAGCCATGGTGAGTAGAATGTGAAATACAGAATTTCAATCATGCAGGATAAAAGGAATGCTGGGAAAGACTTTTAGCAGGGAATGAATACCRGACCTGGGACAAAATATTATCGAAATACAGATCAACGTAATGAAGTGAGCAGCTAGGAATCCTCTTGACAATCAAAGAAACAGAAGCACGAGAAAACTTGATTAATTTGGAGTCTGCATCATAAGATGSTGTGGTTGTATACTGAGCTCTGCATACATGTCCTCTAAAATTTTTATAAGTGTTCTACAATAAAACTAGAGAAGTCCACAAATACATAAAAGAGCATCTTATGAAAAGCCAGAAGTTCCAATGCACAGTAATACAGAAAAAAAAAGCAGACCTTTACACTAACACTCAAAAGCTAAATAATACAGAAAACATATCTGAATATTTCACGCTATGGGGACAAGTTAAAAAAAATTCAGTACATATAGATCTTGCTGGTAGACAAATTTAGCTCATTTTTGCAGCCAAGTTCCAAGACCCATACTTTCATTTCTCCATTCGGGTCAGAAAGTATTCTTTGGGATATACTGAAGTTTTCTATTTTTAAACACACAGTGACCCAGATGACAGACAAGCAATGCACTCATTGGCAAGAGTCAAGGCTGCAATGATGCTCAACACCAAAAACAATGTGAAGAGCACAGAAGCCTGCATGCCGTGGATGAACAGACCAGCACAAAACCAGGTATAAATTTCCCAAGACTTAAATAYTTTATTCAGAAAAGAAGTAAGAGAGCAAATGGGAAATCTTATCATGTAAACATTTAACCCATATTAATGATGCAGATTAGAAGGCTAACAACAAAAAAAAATTGTAACAAAACCCCCAAATCAAACCAAACAGTCAAACAAAAAAACCCCAAAGCAAAACACCAGAAACAAAACTCACAGGATTCAGGCACCACAAAGAGCAATGGATTTTGAAAGCCACACTTAGGCAAAAAGAACTTAAAAGAGATCACACMCATCAGATTTTTCCTGCAAAAGTGAAAAATGCTTAAACTAAAAGGGATTTTTCTATGTCTGACTCACTAAAAAGACTGAGCATCTCATTTCTACTTCACAGAGGCATAAGAACAAGTGGACACATTGATAAGGTACCCTGTCCCTTCTGAGAAACATTACAGATGAAGAAAAAAAAAATAGAGAGCATGGATAAATACTTAATGAGATGACCAAGTCTTGTATGCCATAAGAAGTTTAGTGATTTGTGCTGATCCTTTGTTGCTTTTCAGTGGTTGTAGGTCTCAAGACATAATAGTCTATACATCTCTGATTAACTCTGAAAAGGGAAACAAAAGCTCCAAGATAACACTTAGGGCACCAATGACTGAATGACTGTCAAGAGCAAAAAGTTCCCTTGAATTGTTTTATATCTCCCTGTTCAAGCTAGTAACAAATACACAAACACAAAGTTCACCTACTGCTAGGGGTGTGCAAGAGGCTGGAGGAAGATTCCACYGTGGATAAAGTGAAAGAGGCAGCAACATGAGATGCAAATAATTTTGGGGCTAAAGCCTTGTARCCTAAAGCCAACCCTATTGGCAGTTAAATGTCACCTCGCTCTGAGCAGGGCTGCGATCCTTGTAAAATGATAAATAGTCAGCATTTGGAACCTAAAACCATTCAAAATGAGACAACATCCAAAATACTAATATGTGGAAAATAACAGTAGCTACAATAAAACACAGTAGTTAAAATACCACCTTTTCACACTTGGGTTCCCCAGAAAGCAGAAACGTTTCAACTTTTACAGCACAGACATGAAAAGTTAATGTTACCGGGATAAAATGAACGTGACATTAAATGGAGCACACAGAAAAGCCAGAAGCATGGATGGACTGGGTGCTTTGCAGAGGAACCAAATGCAAAGGCTGAAGTGCAATTAAACCAGACATACCTGCTAACAAGCCAGGGAATGTGGTCAGGAACTTTTGATACTATCATAAAAACGCAAAAGGAAACAAGCTTACTTTTAAGTTTATGGAGCAAAATGATTCACTTTCTAAMACAGTGGGGGAAGTTCTTTAGGGAATCCCAAGCAAGGAGACACAGAAAGACGAAACCTTCAAAGCCACGCATGGTGAGAAGCAGACACCAGCGTACGTGGGCTACATAACAAAGTCAACAAGAGCCAAAATCCTCTACAGTGAATCATCTACCCACCTCYAGGCAGCAGCTGTGCCAGATGCCCACGCAGGAAGTTCTCCCTGTCTTTCTACATGGAGATACTCCTACAGAAGTAGCAAAAATCCTAAAGAAAGCCAGTCTGTGCTTTCCTTTCAAGGCCATGTCCCACCAGTCTATGACACTTACTGGTGCTGGTGTATAGATTTCTACTGGGTGTACATTTTGCACAACTGAATTCAGCAGTTCTTGCATGACATAGATCCTTAATCATCAGAGTGCATTGTGAGAGTTTGTGTATTAGGAACCATAATAATGCTCACAAGTCATTACAAAAAAAGAATTTTTCTTCCTAGAACTGCTTCTGCTATGACAATACTATAAAAAAAAACTGGCTGGCCTCAGGTAATCTTATCTAAACAAACTTTATTCCTGATCAGTGCAATGGCAAGCAAACATGGTCCAGCTTCTGCCTGTTTGCCCTTACAGAGCTTCCTCCAGAATGGGGCTCTCCAAGGCCCCAGCTGATCAAAACAAGCCAGGCTGACACCCTGTAGCAATGGTCTTCTCCTTATACCTTTGCCCCACTGCGTCTCCGTGCAGCAGAGTCACAAACGGCACAACAGAGGCTCCCCTTGGAGCAATTTACTCCACACCCCAAGTCATCCAAATCAACGCTCTACCATCAGACAGTGSTATTTTACTTCTAGCTGTTAAATGCAGTAATTTGAATCAGCTTCTGTTTTCAAACAATTACAATAAATTTGGATCCTCAATCTGGAATCAATTTGTACTGTTGCCAATTTGACTAAAGTCAGTAAACTTTAGCTACAAGAGGCGTATTTGTAGCACTAGGATACTCTTTAGATGGCAAGATACAAGAGAGGGGCAGCCAGGTACACGACCTATAAATTTCATTCCCTTTAATATTTTTTAATATTGCATCTGAAATTACTATTTTCTAAATTTAGAAAAGAAGTGACAAGCTTTTATAAATTACAGAAATATGCTTAAGTGTACGGGAAGGGCAATCAAACTCAAATCAATACCTACTTGCAGTTTCTCCTTCCAAATCAGCCAACCAACAGCTTGGCTAAAGAGAAAATAGGAACATTTGGTGTTGTACTCCTAAAATAAGGTAAGTGATTGAGTCACACTTCCCATTTTTCATAGATACTTTGTTTTATATTCCAAGCTCTTCAGGACAGGGCTGTGCCTCTACATGGTTGAAAAGTGCTTAGTACAAAGAGGCTCTAAAGATGTGTGGAGACTTGTGTGACTACTTAAATATCARTATTTTAAACTTAATCTTAATATTTAATATTAACAATATCAAGAGCAGCAACAAATATCTCTGTGGGGCTGTCATAGGTGTAAGCTTGGCAAGGGAGGGAATGCTCAGAAAGGTGAAAGACTGGATTTTCACACACTCAACCTGTAGATCCATCAACCTGCATGGAGAGGGTCCTCTTGGCATCCTACCTGCTGTACATGGCAGCTGCCACTGGCTGTATTTCACACTACAAAATGCAAGCTTGACAACATCTGCATTGGTACAATACAACTCAAAAAAATTAAGRAGGAAAGTAATGCCTATACTCAACTGCACCATATGCTCCAGTGCAAAGGTTTTCATAAATTTCATGCGTGCACTGTTTTTCTTACCATTAGGTTAAATCCTCCCCACCCCTAAGCAAAATTTTTATATTGAATTATTGTAAGGAAGTTATTGAATATCCTAATTTAATCTACCCAAAGCGAGAGAGGCTCATCATGTGCTCAGCTGCTCCTGATTCACAGTTCAGGACGTGGTGAAGCATATACAGCGCTCAAATCTAAGGCACAGCTTCCATGTTCAACTGAATCTCACATAGAGGCTACAGCTCTGAGTCAGAGGTAGAAAGATACTAAATTACCTCCTTCCTCTCCTAGCTTTTTGCATGCTATTTCTCAGTGCTGTGTGTAGTCTACTATTAAAACAAATTAGAATTTAGACAACTTTCTCCAGAGAAACGCTATGCTTACTTTGTTCTCCAAACTGTACACTTTTCTAATATATACTGTAATTTCCTCCCTTATTTCTATTATTACTAGATATATATAACTTCAAAAAATTTTATTTACTTTTCTGCTAATTACATTTCTCTGTATTTGCCAGTTTCTCCATGCTAGCTCGTCCTTCTTCAGCATTTCTTGCAAGAATTCCGCATAACAAAAACATCCTCATGTTTATGCTGAAACATAAGACTTTGAAATGAGGATCAACAATTATAATGCTGAATTCATAAAGCTGTCCTGAATCTCAAACACACTTAAGAATAATCATGTTCATCATGAACACAAAATGCATTGAAATTATAAGCCTGAACAGATTGTACTGAATTTTTTTTCTTAATTTTATAGCAGAGGACAACGATCACTGCCTGAAGAAGAGTGCACTGGCTTTACTTTACTAAATGTAGGATACAATTTCCTTGTAAACAAACACAATCTACCATGAAAGAACTAATTATTCCCACATCCCATACTGAACATCAACCTTTACAAAAATTATAGCCCAATAGTCCCTAAGGGTTCACCAAATGTCACTTCATAAGCATAATTAGAGAAGTAGTACAAAATGCCTCAAGGTTGGACACTGAAAAAAAAAATTAAAAAAAAATTCCTGTGGTGAAAAGAGTTTGCAGTATGTAAGACAGATCTAAACCCAGAAACTTCTGTTGAATCATCTCACTTATTGTACATTACATCTAAAATCATGTAAGTATACTGGCAAATTTAGATTGACCAACTAAAACCTTAATCTTTTACAGAAATTGCAAGCTTCTATGATATAAAAGCACACTTATACAAGATTTGTTATTTGGAATTTGTGACTAAGTGGACAAGGGTGGAAAGCTGCAGAAAAGATGGAAATATGTTCACTGAATTAAGAAAAAAAAGAAAATGGCGGAATTACAAGCTTGCTCTTTTATTCTTGTCTTTTCTTCTCTGCTCGTGGTCAGCTAAAATAGTTAATTTCAACTTTATTCTGAAGTTCCTTGACTGAAAATCATCACTCCCTAATTTCCCTTATGACTTAATAATAGAATGAAGAGTTTTCAATGCCTCGGTATTCTGTGATCAATACAGTGCCCTTTCCATCACAAAGAAACAACGGTGCATTTACAGCACAGTATGTTCAATTCTGGTTTTGGTATTACACAGAAAATACCCTGAAAAATAAAATAATAATAATAAAAAGCCAAAGTTACAAGTAGAAAAGGAAAATAAGCATATTTTTTTTAGGCACATATTGCTAGGTTTATTTATAAAGAATGTAACTATGGCAAATATAACATTTTTAACATCACAAATGAGGAATATTACTTCCATTTCCAAAAGAAATGCCTCCCCCAATGCTTTCTCCAAACATTCAAATCCCAGCTTAATAAAAACAAATGGCATCCCTCATTTCCTCTAAATTGCCTATTTTATATCCAAAGGTTTGCTGTTCTAACAAGATACAGGCACTTTGAAATCCCACAATTATGTATTCATATGCTAGAATTCAGGTTTTTTTTTTGGTTTTTTTTTTTTTTTTTTTTTTTTTTTTGCAGTTGTGGTGAATATAATAAATATATTTATAACTCTAAAATTTCAAGACCTTGCTTTTGAACCATGAAAATAGCATAGAGGCAAATATTAAAGGCCACTGAAAACATCACGAAATCACAAAAGGTGAAATGTTATTCCCTTGGTATGTAATCTCCAGAGTCATTTGCAACCACTTTCAGTAGCAAAAAGATGCTGACTCATTTTTCAGTTATGTTTGCCATCCTATTTACACAGTGAAGCTACAGGTGATTTCTTACAAAAAAAAAGAATTTAAAGAGGAGCTCCAACAGCATGTAATTGATGTTTCAATTCAAAATACAAATATTTTACACATCAAATAGCTTGAACACGTGACATTTAATATATACCAGAGGAAAACTTTGCACAAGGTGATTCCAAGAACTAGTAAACTGAACAACACAACTTACACAGCACACAGAAGTGTTAATTCACCAACAGCCAACTAATTTAAAGGCCCTAAGAACCTATATCTGAAAGTGACTTTTTATTCCCCAAATTACTCAGAAAAGAGTYACTTAACATTAATAAATGAATTTACCAGACTAGAAGGAAGAACCATTTCTTTTTTTAATATATTAGAAAACTTTACTAAGAGTGTCCCTGAGGGATGTTTTGGTTTTCTTCATTTGACTGCTAGGTGGTAGTCACACGTATCCAGATATCTCAGAGAAACATTTATAAGGAAATGACATTAGCTTTCAGTTCAAAGTGAAGATATATCTGGAATTTCCTACTTAGAATCATTYAGTGTCACAACCACTCAGAAGTGASATCTTTCCTATGACAGATCATTTAAAATAATACAATAGCATGACGACTCTTAAAAATAAATAAAAGGTCTCAATTTGTTTTGTTACCACTTAGGAAAATAGTTAAGTATGTATTTGATAGCAGGTATTTAGCATAAGAAGTCTACTAATATGCATATGTAGAAGGTCTGGCATAACATTTACATCAGATATTCTCAACAGCGTGTATATATTTAGCCATATGACATGAGATGATCACCATCAGCAGCTTGAATTTGACATTTAGGAAGACATTATTAGCAACACTAGAAGCACGACAAAATTGGGCAACAATAACGGAAAAGTAAAATGATGCTGTTATAATTAGGTTTCCCAAAATAAGTCCATCTTTCAGTTACCCGTCTGCCACTGCACCTATAAGCCCTTCACAAAGGAGTACTAAACTTTTGGAATTAGGGCAGTTAAAAGCAACAAGACTAGAGTACCCCAATTAGTCAGTTTTACCTGGGTACTAAAATACTTTAGTCCTGCATAAAGGCCTTCACCAAACACTGCAGGATGACACCCACTGACACACATTTTCCCTCTGTGGATTTATGCCACAACAGATCAGGGTAGGAGATAAAACCTCATAAAGTGCAGAACACAGTAAGAATAAYATCATCACGGGTTAAAACATTATTTAATGCCAGGATATGTGAAATAATGAAGGTTACATGAGCACTGCTGAGCACCTGTAGGGCCTGAGATCCACGCTCTTTACCACCATTTGGGGCCACAGCAGCAGCACTTGGTGTACAATTAAAACAAATGGAGGCACCAGCGTTGTACACAGACATTCCCTACTGACAACAGGGAATATCCAAAGCCTTTTGAGGGAACTCAGATTTGAGGTGGTTATGGACACTGTCTGGGCAATCCCAAGCACTGGCACRAAAATTTAAGGAGATCTTTCTGGTGGGGAAAGGCCTTAAATGTTTGTCTGACAAGGTCTTCCACCTTCTGTACAATTCGGCCTCTGCCACTCTGAGCCTCTGAAAGCTTCTGAYCCCCTTCTCCTTTCTTTTTTCCTTTTAAATATGGCTTGACAACACATCCAGTGATCCATTCCGGAACTGCCATTTCAAGGAGATGGTGCATTCCCCTCAAAATGGAGGGCAACATCTGCTTCTACAGAGCTGCTAAGAACAGGCAGTGAAACCACCTACAACACAGCAGAATATTATCACAGAGAATCTGTGAGATTCTGTCTCAGATTACATTAGGTTTGGTTACAAAACAAGGCACCCAAAAATTATCATGTAGAAATTTAAAGGGGCATTGGCACTTACTAAATTCTTCCTGCCATGGATGTGGGAGCATTTCTGAAATACTGACTTGCCAAAAACTCCCTGTACACCAGCAAAAGGGTCTGGAAAGAGTTTGTGAATATGGCAACCTTCACTCCATGAAATGGCAACCAGCATTTTTCATGGTCAGTGTTAGCCTGGAATAAATGAAGTCTCAAAAATGAAAGCATGCTTGTTTGATTTAACCTGGTTTCCTAATCTACTCTCAGCAAAGATTAAGTAAAAGGCAGGCTACTGTGAACCTGCAGTTTATTTGAATTATATACTTTCCTTAAAAATATCTCCTGCTTTAATAAAAAATAACTTTTACACATGAAGTTCCCTTGTTCTTCCCAAACTGAATTAAAAGCAAGAGTTAATGTCTGTCTATGTTCCACAGAGAAACACTGGATGATTCGCTACAAACCAACAGTCAAGTACAAACAAGTTAAACAACAAAAAAAAAGTTAAGAAAATACTTTCTTCTTGTTTCTTATGAGTCATGGTACGTTTTAAGTTCATTTTTGATACCATTTTATATTAAAATTGGGAAACAAAGCGTATTGTGGAAAATACAAATTTTATCTGCTGATAGTAATCTTAGCTTTATCACTACACAGGCACCTCTCCATGCACTAAAACTGGTGTTTATCTCCTACTAAATTCTGCAAAACAGTTTATCTTTACACTCAATAYGAATCTCAGCAAACTTATGAAATGCAAATATGGCACCAAAGAAGCTCYATCTTTCTGTTTGCAGAAGAAGGATCCACATCAGGTATTTCAAAGCCTTTCTTAGCATTATTAGTAATACATTCTCAAAACAAAACTAGTTTGCTGACATACCACACTCACTTCTCCTTTATTGTCAGWAAAACTAATCAAACAGTTGAAGCTAAATGATACGTGAAGAGAATTTTACTTCTTCAGGTATTGCCTGTTTTAAAACAAACTGGACTTGAAGATAGAGGCATTCACGCACTCACTCAAAACTGAAGAATGTTTCAGACCCAGCAACAGCACCGGCTCATGTGCTGTCCTGACTCACAAGGCTACAGGTGCACACATCAATCCCTGTAACACTGATAACGCGAGGCCTTTTCGCAGGGATTTGTTGCCTGAAAAGACTGTATAGCCACATGCCACATCAAGCAGCTCTCATTCTTAAAACCAAGAAACAAACCTGACCTCTCAAGACAAGTTCCAGTCAATTAGCAAGAGCCTGCAGTAAAACAACAAAAATGTAGAATGACCTCACAGAAGTAACTGTTTATCAGATAAACCTTATTTCAAACAACCATGGTAGGTTTGAGCTGATGTTCTCCACTATTAATCTCCTCTTTTAAGTATCCATTTGKTCGGCAAATAGCAAAGCTGCACTACCATAAGTGAACACATCAGGAGCACGCATAATCCTCCTGCCCAGCTTTTCCTCTGGCAGGCTACAGGATTACATGGGATCTCCTCCCTGAATTTTGGCATCTCTCCATCTTCTTTGCAAACTTAGACAAAATGAAACACTAGGAGAGAGCTGGGATGACTCAGCATAAAACTTTTTGCTTATTAAAAAAAAATAAAAACAAACTGAGCAATGAATTCTTTGTTGCTTCACTGTCTGATTTTGCCCATCATTCCCTGCCTTTGTTCAAGACATTATAAAATCACTATAGGACTTAAGTTGCAGGCCCAACAGCAAAGAGACTCATACATTGAGAGCAAAGCATTTTGGCTGTTCCCCCCCCCCAGAATAAAGTCCAGGCCTTTAAATTCCCATTCTTTCAAAATACTTCCTCATCATCTCCAACTTGTGAGTAACCGACAGTAGATACTGTATGACATCTACATGGCATCTAGCTCTGCCAAAGTGATTGCAGACTGTTCTTTTTCCTTAGGGGTGTATGCTACAGAGGAACTGAACAAACGTTCAGCTCTGAAAATCAAGCTCAACTCATCTCACTCTGCTCCAAAGACTAGCTATTAAAGGGGACATATTTAGCTCCTTCAGAGCTTGCACCTTGTGCAACKGTTTGAGAGGTATTTGTAAGGAGTAAATAGTCTCTGAGAGCAGGAAGGCAATGAGATTTGAGAAGCAAGGCTTTAGGGAGGAGGACCAATGCAGCCCAGATTGGACTGCAGCATGTTTTTCAGGCAGGCTTGTGCTCCTGTGCTGCCAGGGCATAACTGAGAGCAAACTCACAGGGTGTCTGGGATAGACTCCTTTCATTTGTCTGTGGAGAAAGCACTACAGCTGCTCAGGTTTATGAGACTATTGTAGTGATTTTTTTCTTCACAACAATTGCACAAATGTGCACAGTAAGCATTCTCAGGCTCAAATAGGAGCAGGACAAGTTTACTCTCACATCCCACYGGGTAACCTAAAAAGTAAATAAATAGCAAATACACTGCAAGTCGGCACTGAAACCTTCACTGTCACTGATACTGAAATCACCRATGTACATGTTTAACTAATACATCTGTGTCCTACATATATCCCAAGTGCAAGGAAAAAACCTTAAAGAACAGGAGACTGAGGTGGAACACAGAATCAGATACCATTCTGCAGAAACCGAAGCCAGTCTGCCACCACCAATGCTGTTGTGGGGTAAGGTTTCTCCTTTTGTTTCCTTTCTTGGGGAATTTTTCTTTCCCATTTTGTTGCTGTCATATACTGATTCCTTTTGATGGCTGGGCGATTGGGGAAGACAAAAGAACCTAGCCTCAACCAAAGAGTCTCCCTGGGCACTTCTCCTGCCTGGCAGCTTTTTTTTTCCTTTCCTCTCTTTGGAGAGAGGGAAGTTCTCGTGGGAGTTTTGGGCTCAGGGAGGGCGTGTGTGTGTGTGTGTGGGGAGGGGGTAGCTTCACTTTCTCTCCTGCTTGACTTGGAGGAGGACGGTGAACCTGCTGCTGTGGAATCCAGCGTCTCCAATCGTTGGTTCCTGTTTGCTGCACTGTGGTCTTCTGCCCCCCTGTGCRTTGCCGGAGACCTCTGTGATTCCAGCTGCTGGAATCGAGTTCTGCTGCMTCCTGTCTGCAGCTGCAGGACTCTGCTCATCTTTTTGCCCATCTGGCCATTCTGGGGTTTCTTGGTGTCCAGAGGAGCACCGAAATCAGCGTTTCTGCTGTGAGTTTGCAGAAGAATTTTTTCTCTGTCCACCTCTGCCGGTTTTGTGTCCGCCATTGGCCACATGGGAGATCTGAACCAGCCAGGACCCCCCCACCACAGCGCCCCCTGCAGCCGCCGGGGAATCATCGCACCCACCCTGCCYGGCCGGGAGCCAACAGCGCCCCTGCCGGCTGGGACTGTAACTGCACCAAAGGGGAGGGTGTGTCTCTGTGTGAGGCTGTCACTGGGTTTGTGGCTGGGTTGGTTGATGCTATTGTTTCGCCTTGTTATACATTTTAGTAAAAACTGTTATTCCCTTTTATCTATATTCTTGCCTGAAAGCCCGTGATTTTCAAAGCTGCAACAATTCGGAGGGAAGGGGGGTCATATCCACCACTCCAAAGGGGTCCCTGCCTTCATTGGCAAACGCCTGTCTTTCAAACCAAATGCCTTCAGTTGATTGCTAAAAAGGATGCAAAACAGGATGCAGGTTTTTAAAAGATCACAGGTATTCCACATCAGTGCACAAAAGCTTAAGTTACAATTTAAGGCTGAGCTATTGGCATTGCCTGTGACCAAAAAGGGGTCCCCCCACCCTACCTTCCACCTGTTCTACAAGCCATTCCTACCTACCCCTCTCTGCCCCTTATTACCCATCTTTTTGAATGGGGAACTGATTTGACTTGCTAATCCAATTGAAAACTATGCCCTTCACCCCCCGCACCCCTTCTGTTTCCTTACGTAAGAAGTCTTTTTTTTCACCAGTGAACTGTTGGTTCAAGACTGGCTACAGTTTCAGAGAATGACTGTACCCCAAGATTTAGGACGCAATGGCAGGAACAACTTTCCTTTTTTTGTCCTCTCCTGTCCCTAAGTATAGTCATTGAAACCATAAACTCAGACTGGGAACTTCTCTGTAATGGAAAGGACTTGAATCCTTGACAAAATTTTGTTCCACTTGCAAAAATTGAGCCCCTTCAAATTTGGGTTAGTGATGAATTTGTGTGTTCTAGTACTGGACCCTATGGTTTGCTTTCCTTATAGTGCCAGTGTAAAGTGGGGTCTTTGGTGGAATTTGACATAAGCAGGACTCTTAATTCCTACCAAATGTTATCAACTAGCAGAAACAGCAGTGCCTGGTAAATGTAAAGCCTTGGGTAGCCTGCATATCTGCAGAGCAGCTAGAAGTAGAGGGCGACAAGCTAGAAAAGCAGTTACAAATGAATAAATAGAAATTTAGAGACTTAAAGAAAGCCACCGTAAAACAATATCCTCAAAGATACTGGAGGGATGAGGTTTTTGTTCAAATTTATGCAACACTGCAGTTATGTGGAGAGCCAGCAAAGTTCAGTCAGTTATCACCATGTTATAGCAATCACCCACCTTAATTTGAAAACAAACCCCATTGTTTTATTTTATGCCAGACAGTCTATGTACCAAGTCAGGTTTTGAAGCAAAAAAGGAAGTAATAACAGAGTAGTTCTATAATTGGGATACCAAAATGTAACTGCTCAGATACATGCCAATCATTTATGATTATTGCTCTTAATAAATATTTTCCCTTGAGGATTCATCTTACCTACTTCAGAGTTATAGACTATCTGCAAGAAATCCTTTCTTTTGTTTGAGGAAGGCAAAGCTAGCTTGTTAAAAGTTAATATGCAGTTCTCATAATTAGTCACAACGTCCACAGTATCTCTTTAGACCTGATCACAGGCAATCTGAAAGCATTTTGAAGTCAAAAAGTATTACTAATTGAAATATTGCAAGGTTCATAGCTTTCCTGCAAGAATGCAAATTTAATCTTAGAATAAGTTACCTAGTAATTATCTGGAATTTGAAAAGGATTTGATCCTTCCTCTCACATCAACTTGAAAGTGCAAAGAATAAATATGTACGTTCCAGTGCGAAGTGCCAAGGTCCTGGTTCCTCAAGATAGCAAGTAAGCTACCTTTCATTTCCTAAATCGATGTTTTCCAACACTGTTGTCCATACCGATACTGACTTTGGATTAGAAAAGGCCAGGTCTGAGCAGAAGAGCAGTGATGGTAAAAGGAGATGCACCAAACAACCCATCAGCAGCTGCTGTGGATTAAGTAGCAAGAAACTTCTTTAAAGTTAATCCCACAACCAGTCCTGCTCGAGCTGATGTCAGTATGTACAACTCTCACATGACAGCCTAAACATGTTTTTTTCTCTCTGTCTGGTGACATGCACTGTACCCAAGCCAGGGTGTATGTGGATTTCTGCAGTCACATAAATTACGTCTGTTTTCTAGCCAGGCATTGAACTGAAATGCAGTTTGAGGGGTCTTCTGAAAATGAACTGAGCCTGTCCTTCAAATTTTTCTGAGATTGAACCACAATAACAAAAAAGTGATTATCAACTAGGAAAGAAAGTAGGGATGGAGAGGCAGGCCAGAGAGGAAACACTGATGCTTACATCTCCCTAAAACTCAGGGTGCCCCATATCTTTCTCCCTTTAAACTAGCATAGATTGCTTCCAAAAAATGTCTAGTTCAAAAACATGTTTCTAGATTTTTTTTTGTAGTATATATTTCTAGTCTGAGCCAGAACTAAGTAGTTCAGTGCAGTCACAGATGAGCCAAAGCCAAAAGCACTGCCAGTTCCAGTGAGATGGTAAAGAAGCCCCCAAAAGAAGCCCAAGTCGGCAGTAAGGAACAAAAAACCACAACTCACCAACCAACCAAGCAACCAAAAAAGTCCATGGAAAAAAATAAGGAATATACAAAGCAGAGCATTTATGAACAAGAAGGGATAGGAAAATTAGGAAGATTTCAAAAGAAGATATGTGGAAAAAAGCACTCTGCCATGCCATTTCAAGTAGGCATACATGAAGTATGCTGGGCTGCACCACTTCTCTTGTGGGGTTATCCCTCCATGCTGGTAAGAATGGATAACACAGTTAAAAAATTGCAATCAGGGARCTAAGCACAGCTCAGAAATAAACAATCAGCTGCCCCTTAGTGAAAAGTCACCCTGCCCTGTAAGACACCAGCAGGGAGAGAATACAAAAGAAAATGGTACCCCAGAGGTGGGGGAAAGTGGTATAAGGTGCTTGCTCTTCCTGCAGGGTGGTATCTGGAAATTACTTAGTTCAATATGAAGAAAATACAGAAGTTATTTATATCTTTGTAATACAGATGGTGTTTTTGTATTAAATTAATGAACTCACAGCACATTAACATATTCAATATAAACTGCATGCATGGAAGAGGTTTTAACTTCAAAATATATTTTCTTCTCATTTGAACACATTTTAACAATTTTCACACAAATACAGGCCAGCTCACTGTGCTACAATCAATTACATGATCTCTAAAACAGCACCTTATTCCACTACTCAGATTTGTCTTGATTTTGATTTGTTTGGGTTTTCTTTTAAAACAATTATTTAAAGAAATCAAACACCAACAAATCCAGAAAATGTTTTCACAATAGAGGCAAGTAATGCCTACACCAAGCACATGTGAAAGAAGAGTCTGTCAGCAATGTCTCTCTCAGTTCTCCCAGCCACGCCGAGAAACAGCATGCATAACACAAAGCAGCAGCACTGTCCACGGATCACCACTAGATAAAGTTGTAAATCCAGATACTGCACCCTTATTACAGAATAGCAAAAAACTTCAACCTTTCTCAKCCTCATCCTCCATGTGCTACAACCCCTCCACCTTATCCCATGAAGCCAGCTAGGMGTTAAACTAGGATTTAGCTCAGAGGAGGATTTTTTCGACTGAAAAGCCTTAGGGACAAAACTTAGTTTGAACTGCCAATACAGTGGAGGTAAGACCTTCAGGGCTGTATATAACTGGGATGGTGCATGCAGGAGAAAACATAACGTCCAAAAGCTTAGCTGCTCTCTGCAAGCACCTGTTTTAAGTCACTGGCGTGCCCCTATAGCAAATACAATACATGTAAGGAGGACATGGTAGTAACTCCTTGGTTTAACTGACAATGTTTGGGCATGTGGCTACTGTCAGTATTTTCTTAGTGAAGCCGATTATGTTCTTCATTGCTTAAAAATGCCATCATGAAGTTCCCACAGAAAATAATAATGCAAAATAGCTGGCAACATATTTACATACTTTACAACATATTAACATATTTACAACTTAGCTGACTGAGAGATTACTATTTGTTATAAAAACTGTAAGAAATTGATGAACATGCATATGATAGTAGACCAGTTTTCATAATGAAAATGGAGAAAAGAAAGCTAATGACACTACTAAATAAACATTTATGCCAGTAAATGTTCTACCAGTGATAGAACTGTATCAGCAGCAGAACTCAGTTAAAACAACAGAAGCTAAAATTCTTTCCCTGAAATAACAGATGCTTCTACCACTGTGAACAGGGTGCAGGGCTTGCCAATACATCCACAAATCTCTGCAAATATTTTGGAAAAAGTAAGCCCATAACTTGTGTTCCTGTCACAACCTTGGTCAACCACAAGTGAGAGCAAGCAGCTAATGGGTTTTTATCATGGTATTCTTAACATGTTTTATGCAATAGTTCTAACCTTGCAACCTCTTACAAGATATGATCCAAGGTGTCATTATGAAAATCTATCTGCAGCAACCAGTGAGGGGGTTTTACAGGTTAAAAAGGTGCCACAGTCTKAACATACTCTGGTTATTTTTCATCCTGAAGTCTGTAATCAAAATGCTGTTATTCCACACAGTAGCAAATACGTAATTTTGCAGTATTGATGTAAATTTGCATAGCATACTAAACCACAGAGTCTTCAACAATTTTAAGAGTGTTTTAGGAGATATTCAAGAATTCAGTGTCTGTAATTCCACTCACAGTTCTACAGCATGAAGAAAAATATTGTCTACTCAAAATATTTCAGTTGACTAGTCTGACTTTCTGATTATAGCTGATTTTTTATACCTATTCATGCAGGAATTTTGGCATTATACAAAGCCATTTAGAAATTAKGAAAATAATTTTTTTTGGTCCTTGGAGACCTACATATTAAAATTCTGTTCATTACTAATGAACATAGATTTAGTACCTAGTTTTCATTGATATTATTCAACATTATTTATTTTATTGGCTACAAAGTGAGTTTTAACATCTTAACATGTAAGATATAAGTTTTAACAACAGTCATATACAAGTAGGAAAGCTACTACTCAAATTACATTTAAATTTTAGTAGGAAATACAGGACATATGCCTGCTGGGGAACATATCTCATTACATTTGTATTTCTAAGTCCCTTGGGACTAAATTTTCAATATTGTCTAAGGGATTACAAGAGTACTGATTTCACAGTATTTATTGTCATAAATATTGTACCTATTTGTGATCTGAAATGCAACCACACTTGTAATCTATTGCTATCCAATAAAACTAGCTTGTAGTCAGTGGCCTAATAGTGTTGATAGCATTTTATTATTCACACATTGCAACACAAGTAACAACTTGAAACACACTTTTCCAATATGTGATTGAAGTAGCTTAAAATACTCCTATTACCCTSTTTCCTGCAAACCTGCTTTCCAAATCCTTTCTTCAAGAGTGTTACATGACAGCAAAAAAAATACCCCAACCCCACATATGCGTGGTTGTGATCAATTTCAAAGTATGGAAGACAGAAGGATGTCTCTGAAGAACAGTAACAACTCTGTACATAAATAGCTTTTTCCTCTTTCTCAAGGCTTTAATAGAATGAAAAGGGTAACAGTCCTCAAATGCTGACAAATAAACATTTTGTTACCTTATGATTTTAAGAGTTCCCGACCTGAGAAGGGCTAAGCAAGGTATTAGACACATTTGACACACACTAGACATCTGTTTCAGGGAACTCTGCTCCAGCAGACAGCACTTCAAACTTTACAGATGCTTGTAATAAAGATTTGAAAAATYAAAAACAAGATTAAAATGCTGAATGCTTGTTTCAAATGCACTACCTCTTTAAAAACTGATTTGCTCTTGTGGGCATGTAAAGACCTGCTACTGCTACAGCTGCCACATAGCAGGGAATTTGTCTACAGAAGCAATGTGTCGAGTCATAATCTCCTTCTAAAYCATGAAGGTGCTTATTTCTGATTTTACTGCATTTACAATATTAAGTTATTAGAGCATTCCTGTGCTGGAACYGTCATTTCCACTATGCACTCTGTTTCTCAAGCATTCATCACTTAGTGGYTTTAATTTGTATCTGTCTGAAATTTGGTGGATTAGTCAGTTTGCATACAAATTTCCTCTGAAGAGGTGGGGGACATTAAAAGCTTTGGATTTCTTCCTTGGGAGCCTAGGATATTTTTAGAAATGTTGATATTTCAATTTAAAATAATATTTTATTTCAATAAACCATGCCTAGGTCTAACAGCCTGAATTAGTGGTTTCCAATCCAAACCRTACCAGAACTATGCCAGCCCTGTGCCTTCCCAGGTCTGTGCTGCCATGTGAAATGAGGGGTATCTCTGCAGACATGTGAATTCAATAAAGATGGCTCTCAAGGAGRGAGCATATCTTAAAATAATTCTGGCAGACAATGATCCTGATTTTGCAATAGGATCTAGAAACTCCAAAGATCCAGACTTCAGATCCAATCTACGACCACYGACAGGTTTCTTAATTTTATTCAGGTTGCACAGGGAACTTTAGCTGCCACTTTATACAYGAGTATTATGACAAGTCTTATTACATATTCCTCAAATAACTCACAACATACCCTCGAAGTGTGTTCTAATAATGTCTATCACTTTTTGCATCCAAAAGTGAGTTCATTAAGCTCACTGGAACTCTAGGTGTAGTATGACACAAGACGAACTTTATGAGGCTGCATCTCGATTACTTTCAGGTTTGCTGTTACTAGATACTCAACAGCAGATATTTAAGTATGGGTATCTGAAGTTAAAAGTAGCTAACAGTAACGTCTTGCATTATCTTCTTTTTGGCATGACTCAGGAAAGTGCAATAATAGAATATCAGAAAAACAAATATATGAATTGATTAGATCCCAATTTGCTTATATGACAGACAAGTAATTACACTGATTCCATGAACACTGTATATACTACCAACATTAAAAATTCTAAAATTTTCTGTACATTTTATTACACATTAGCCTTTTGTTCTTCTTCAACAAGGTTATACTGCTTCCCTGCATTGGCACATCAACTTGAACTGCATATAAAGGAAAGAGGCAAGTTTTACCATGTGGAAGAGCACAATAACTGCTTTACTAACTACATCACAGATACTTGCAAAACTCAGGTATTTCAGAGAAAAGTGTACATTATATTGTTAATTTATATATCTATGTAAATATGCTACTGTTACRTTTTCCCAGTTGGTCAGACCAACAAGAGACCCCTTCTTCCATTAAGCCCATAAGACTTTTACCACAGAAGATACATTTGAAAACACCAGCCTACCTGGACAGAAGGCACTATARCAGTACAAGTCCACACAGATCTGCCCCAATGAAAAGGCCTTGTGTCAACTCAAAGCTTGACACTGTCACAGTGACAGTGAATTGTCTATTACCTGCTTTTCTATGAAAAGTAAACAAATACTTTCTTTCCGCTTCATTTTAATTCCACTGAGGTGAAGAAGACCTATGCAGAATTATGAGAGGCAAAGGCAGAAGGTCCATCTGTAGAATAAGAATCAGCGTTTGAGTGAAAGAGAGAGCCACAGATTACTGATTAACAGATCAACTGGCAGAGTCCAGTGTTTCACAAAAAYCTGGCTTCCATGCTTCAGTGCTAATAATTGTCTTTAAACAGAGCAACAATGACTTTATAAAAGGAGATGTACTTTCATCCAAAACATAAGCTAGCTAGGTCAATCCTCTGCCACAGAGAGACATTCAGTGTGGGTTGTAACTGATTTACAACAGAGTTGAATGCATTTCTTTAGCCTCTTCTTATGGGTAGCCATAAAAGACTACTTACACAATTTTCAACCAACTTAAAATCCGATTGTAGCTATAGGAATATCATGGTTTATGAATTTCAGGATGTTGAGTGCATAAGGGAAGAACTTACTTCTATGGACTAAAAAACAGCATTGTATACATTTACATCCAGCAGAAAACACATCAAAACATGCCATTACTTAGCCATCTCACTTTAATGAAATGTGACCACTAATGTGAGTTACAGTATTTTCACCTGTCTAAGAAAATGCAAGTGCAAATACATATGAAAATGGGGCAAAGCTGAACATTTTTCAAGCAGATTTCACTGATAAAGAAGCCACAAACTTGGGAAGAACAGGTACATGCAAGGTAGTTATACATGCAGCCTTTCAACTAGACTGAGTACTGAATGGGAACTGACATTTCATACTATTGAGTGGTTTTCTCTTCGCTGTATTTTTTAAGCAATAAAAAAAAATCTCATTATCCTAAATTACAAACTATATGACAAAAAACCTCAGAAGCAAAAGCCTAATTTYAATGTTAGGAGAACAGAAAGTGAATCTGTGGAATCAAGAACTAGTAAAGTGGAGATAACTACTATCTTTCAAGAAGAGAGTCTCCACATCTGTCAGGATCACTTTTGAAAAGGTTCCCACCTGGCTTGACACACTGATACTGAGAAAAACAACAAAGAAATTCAGACCTAACTGGAACGGTGGTGTGAAAAATATTGTGAGACAGACACACCAAGTGACTTTGCTGTTAAGTTTGCAATGTTAAAATGGAAGTGCTAATGGCTTCTGTCAAACACAAACTTGTTTAGAGCCACAGGTGTGTCCTTCGTTTTAYTTTTTTCCTCTTACCCCTACCACTAAGCCTCAGGCTTGAAGCTTATCTTTGCCCTAATTCAACAGGAGCAGTTTAGCGCGAGCTTGAAGGCAAACACTGGCACAAAATCATCAATAACTTGTAATTGATAGCATTCTTCCTGCCTTAATTTTTGGTTCTAACAACTAGTGGCCTTCCAGATAACACTTGGATTGTTCCCTTTGCTAGTACACAAAGACCATGAATCTGTCTCTCCTCTATAATCTAATTTTACTCTCTATAGCAAAAAAGAAGGGCACCTGGCTGGTTTCTCTTTTCTCTTTCACTGCCCTCTCACCAAGAACGGAAGGAACATATCATGGCTACAGCTGCTAGCCTGCAGCACACCATTCTGAGCTGCAGGCAGTTCCCAGCAAGCCAGCAGAACGGATGCTTTCCAATACTTCTCAAGTATTACTACTTTGCCAGGCTTCTGGATTTATCAACATCCATGGCCTGTTACCTTKCAATGCTCAAGCAGAATGTTGAAAGAGGTGCTGTGTTATAACCACGAACACAAGTGGAACATCAGGCAGCTGAGTGTAGGGTAYCCCTTCCCTTAGCTAAAATTCAAACTATAAGCACATGCATATGCTCTTTCAGACTAACACAGCTCGGTCTACAAATGATGTTAATAAAGATTATAATTTCTATACAGGTTATGCCAAATAAACCTACTTTCATGGAATGATGGTAATTCAACTTGCTAGAATAGGACTCAGAACATTTTTGTACTCTTATTAAAGATCCTTATGTACTCTACTGCATACTGACCACATTTGACTCAAGAACACACATGGAAGCTCCACACACATAAAAAACACACAAAAAGACAAGGGGAAAAGTAATCAAAGAACAGATGCTAGCACTCTGCTGCATACTGCAAWGAGAAACCAAACACTCAGAATGAGCAATTTGTTACTCGTTATTTTATGGGGTATAGTTGCGCTACAGGAAACAAAAGCAGACAATATATAAGCGGAATGAAGACTGTTCTGTCTGATGTCACCAAAATCACTGCAAGCAAAACCAATTGCCTCAAAAAATGTAACTTTCTCTGATGTAGGTTTTTATTTTTATTCTTCTTTTGTCACCTCAAGCATGGTTCTGCTGCCATAGCTCTGATCAACAGCAAATTRGGATTAGTTAGAAAGTGCTAGGATGAGGGGGTAATGTGAAAGCTGGAGGACAGAAATGAGGAAAGAGAATTGATAAATAAGACACAGGTCTCTTCTGTGAAAAGCTGGCAGAACTGCTGACGAATAATTGAAATCCTATCCAAATGCCACTGACAGAAAAATCATCAGGAGAGAAGGGTTTATATCCAGAGGGGAACCCACTGACTGAAAAGTCTACTTAAGATTCCTTGACCTCAGGGSAAAAAGATGGTGGTAAACACTGGGATCTCACACAAAGGAGGAGTAACAGGGTTTGCAGAATAAGACTGTCTGAAATGCTCTAAGGATACCTACTCGGTGTTACAAACCTTACTATATCCTTTGGAGACAGGAAAGCTACTGAGAAGAAACTTTCCTGGCAYTGAAATACGTGCTCAGCTCCAGAAACCAAAATTGTCAATGGAGGGGCAAAAGAAAAGGAATGAAGTGTAGGAAAAGAAAAGTTCTTTGTGGTACTTCCAGACTTCAATATTGCCAGTGCTTTCAGCACACTTGTCAAGGGAYGGTGAGATCCTCTTCAGCCCAAGATCCTTCAGCTTACTGCTTGGTAGGAGAGATCCTAAGATTCAGTATCATTACAAGACAGTGGATAGGCCTAACTGTGTGGCAACCTTCCTGAAGTCATCTGATGAAAGACAGTTTGACAGAATTACRTTTTCAAACTCTATGTGTCTGCCTTCAGAAGGACTGTCTTCTGGTTGGGAATATGGAAACACACATACCCAGATAATCCTCCTGCTTTATGGCAGAACATGGTTGATAAGTACAAGGAAAGAGCTGAGAAGGAAGCAAGAATAATTAAACGAAGAAAAATGTAAGAAAATTCTTTAGACTACAAAGGCAAAGGGCACTTCTATCATACAGGYGAATAGATCAATAGGCAAATCTGGGAACAAGGGCAACTTGGCATGAGTGAAAAGGAGATTCTCTCTCCATTTGGATGACRACACTTCATGCTGAATACACGCTCTGACTCCATAACCCTGCGCTAAAGACCACACCAAAACACTGTGGCAACTGGCTACTTAAAAATCTTAACTGCCCGAAGTAATGTCTCAGAAAACTACTACAAACCCAAGAGTAMTGTGCTTTCTTACTGCTATAAAACTAGTGAGGAGACACAACAATGAGATGCTTTCGAGCTCCAAAGACAGAGGCGATAATGGCAAGAAGAACCCCGCTCTCTTCTTATGAGATCACCTATGTGTGGAAGAAAAAGAGCTCATAGGTTGCCAAGTGGAAGTTAAAATTATCTACCTTCAAATGGCAACATATAATCAAAGCTTAGGAACAAAGAGTATAACAGCCACTCAACACACTACCACGAAACAAGTAATACTTGTTCTTCAAAAAATGAAATTTCTGTAAACTGTGCTGAGATATTTTCCACAGCCTCCAGGACGCTACCATTACAAAAATTCTTGATATGCAGCTCATTTTTTGGTCTTWAATTCATGTTACTGCATCTTGATATATATTGATATATTATCATATATCAACTGAGTCCACAAGATCTTAAAAAATGTTGCAGGTGGTCCTTCCATGTGACTATGCTATATTGTTTCTTTCTTCTCATCTTTTCTTATAAATAATTCCCTATAGTCTCCAATAATTTTTAATGCTCTACTGTCTCAGTCAATCAACCTATACATTCAGGTGGTCAAATTTGGATTGAGTTTTCCTGTTATTGTCTTTCCTTGTACTTTACATACTTGTTTTAAAATTCCCTTAATGATTCTGCCACTGCCTGTACAGGGAGCACTACAAACAGAAAAAAAAATTGCACTGTCTTTTAAAAGCCAAAAATTGAAAATTATCCTGTTTATTTGAAATAAATGAAGTTTTACACAAATTAAAGATATCTTTCTTGAATGAGAAAAGACAGTTAAAAAGAGGGGAAGATGGATGATTGAGAGTATTTTGATTAAATACTTAYACGCAATAGCTAGAATTGTACTTTTACAAGCTTTTAAAACATCAGTACTGACTACCATTACGAAACACAAGTAAGATAGAAATTTAACCATTAATTACATACTTTCTAAAACAATTGCTTCCAGCTTAGCCACAGGCCTCCCAGGGTTTGAGTATCTTTATAAAAACATAAATACACATACATTAAAACAAATAATATTCCTGCTGCTAAGGGTGGAATTTGGCTTGTCTGTCCTTCCAGTAACTTAAAAAACAGTTTAAATGGCAGTAATAACTGTTCAAAAACAGTTTAAATGGCAGGTAAAAATCAATGATTATCAATGAAATCCTTAATAATAATTAAAATAAAAGTAATCTTAATTGTCAATTTAGAGATATTTCTAGATCTCCCAAACCAAAGGATAAACTATCCAGTACAAAAATTTGCCATTACTAGAAAAGTCCATTTCACTGTTCAGCCTCCAACTCACTATCTGTAATTAAGAAAAATCAGATTTCAAAGCAACAAGAGAAGACTGTGATAAAGCTGTTTGAAGTACTCTCCGGCAGGGATAAAACTAGCAGAAAGGTGGCTGTCATAAAATAGCCAAATGGCTTTTTCCACCTCCATCAAGGTCACTTTACTGATGATGTGCTCAATAAGATGATAATGCATTTAACCACTTTCCTTGMATCTGACTTCGACCTTATTGCAAATCCAAATGGCCTTGTTTAACTACCCTGGCCTTTCAACATTTCCCTGAACAAAGATAATTAAGGAGATATACTGCCCCCTACTATCACAGGAATTGAAAGACAAATAAACTTTTAAGAGCACAGCCAGGTGTCTATTGCAATAATGTACAATGTTTAAGCAGGGGGTAAAATGAAATAATGGTTAAATAATTATAAAAGGTTACCAAAGTTAACTTTGCTATGTAAGGCAATTCTGTTCTACTTAAAAGAAACAACGTAAGAGGCTTTCCAGGATACTTTTTTACAACTCCCTGGACAACAGTCTTTCTTTTAATGCAGTTTCTGACTTAAGAGGAAAAATGTTCTGCAAAAATTACCAACTCTGAAATTTCTGCAGATTTGAAACTGGTTGTATTTCATACGTGGGTACAATAATGTTTTATGAAAAAGCAGGTCTRTATATTAAACTAAAAGCTGTTTTAAAAAGCCATTTCTATTCCCTTTTTTCATTTGTTTGTGCTCAGCAACTATACTAGAGGTGAAAATGAAAGCAGTTTAAAAATTAGTTTGGCAGTTATGACAATTTGAAAGCTTAAGGTAGTGCTTGTTTATGATTTATACAATGATGAAAACCAACTAAGTAATATCATTATATAACAGCAGATAGCTTTTTTCCCCCTTTTTAAAATTTCTTTTAAAATTTTGGTTAATATATACGCTTGCATTCCAAATAGCTCTCCAGGACACTAATTCTTCTTGATACCATAAAAAAAAGCCCCATGTCAATAGCTCTTGGACTAATAACAACTGAAACTGAATAAAAAGAATAAAAAAGCTGGTAAAGCGGTTGGATGTTAGTTATGCAGAGATGCAAGAGATCTTATTTTAGATTAATTTTTTTTTCTTCTAAATCTGTTTTTCTTTTAATCATCTTAGAAATACTACTGTATAGGTCTGAATACCCTTCAAAGGCAAGAAAGAGGCAAAACAGCAAGTTGTATCAGAAAGATGAAAACACATAATTCATTGTTGATGTGAAACTAGATATGTTAGCTTACTGCTACTGCACAGATTGCTGTTCCTTTGCCATGGAGAAGAAAATATGAAGAAAACTTGCCACACATATTTAATCAGTTTTACTGTAACGCAGTTCTTCAGAAATTACAGCATATCCACCTCTGCCCTTTTGTCAGGCCATCTTTGAGGTGTAGATGAAGTTTGTACAAATTTCAACACATTCAGGTATTTGGCTTAAACTTTTCCTGTAACACTTAATGAAGACTCAACTCCTGAATTCTAAATATACCAGAAGTTAAACCTCCTGTAAAGGTACTTTCTAGCAGTAAATACAAAAATCAGTGATTACAGTATCAAAAACATGTAGTTTGTGATGATTCATATACCACAGCTATGCAAAGTCCTTTCTGCTGTGTATAACAAGCCCTAAATAAGCCTTTCACTCTGAGTTAGAATTATGTACTGTCTCCAGATGAGAACTCGACCTTTTTCTTACATTTAAAGGACTCGCTTTATAAACAATCTATTTTAAAGCAGTTCAACAAAACAATTATTTCAAGTTTGAATAAATGGTGGCCCTAGTCAATCTCAAAAGAAGACTATGCACTTGTTGTTACCTCGAGTAAGTCTTGAACTCTTCGTGTATAAATTGCACTTTGAATTCCTTAAACTCAGACTAAGAAGAAGAATTACTATTTTCTATTCATTCAGAGTATTGCAACCACCTACCCTATTCTGCTCAGAGTCTTTAACGTGGGTGATCCTTTTAAAGGAACACAAGTGCCATTTTTTCTACTTGTCTCTAACATTTGAAAAGGTTAACTTCACTGGAAAACTACAAAAACATTTTATTAGTACAGTTGCTTTTTTTTTTCCTCCGGATTTCTTGTTTTGTATAAAAATCTTCAAATGTAAAAAGATGTATACATCTTCAAACCATTAGTGAGGTCAGCAGCTCTCAGCATTGAGCATGTTCCATACATCAGTGAACACACAAAAGCCCTCTTGCTATTCTGAAACCCATACATCTGTAACTACCTCTGGAGAAAGCCTTTCAAACCCACACAGAACGAAGACTATGGATGCACTTAGAATGAATATAACCAGCAATAAGATCTTTGAAAGGATGCAGAAAGGATAGGAAAGCTAATGTCTTTTCTTATTTTGGACAAAAATATGGTGAAGTCCTATTTTCTGATACTATCACTCAAATGCTTATGTTGTACAAAGTGTACATATTATGACCCTTTATTTTTCCTTGTTTATTTCAACAAATGAATTGGGAAGCAATACAAGTCACAGGAAGGAAAGTTATAAAGTCTAACCTCACAACTTTGGTACTTTGAAAAGACCATTTCGGTAATTTGAAAAGTCTTCACAGATGAACATTATAAATGAAAGAATACAGCTCAAGACAGATTTCCTAAGTTGAGCCCATTTGCATCACACAATGATATTTACAGACATTTCTATATCTCCCAAGCCAAAGGATAAACTCTTCAGTACTAAAATATGCTATTAGAAAAGTTTATTTCAATGTTCAGCCTCTAACTTGTAATCTGTTATTAAGAAAAAATAGATTTCAAAGCTGATGGGTATATGGCAGCGTTCTTATTGTAGACTTTTAGAATGAACATATATCTGCCAGGACTTTTTTTTTTAATTGCATCAATTATCAATTTTTCTATTTATTACATCAACCGCTTTTCTTCAAAAGCAAAAAATCAAATGTACCCCATACTGCATGGAACTGTTCTCAATTCTATTACAGAAAGGTTAGCAAGTAAAAATGACAAGCCAAAGCCATCTAAACATTAAATGTTTTTTAAAAGTCCTATTAGTTACATTTCTTGCTAAATTGTTCCTGCTAACTGCTCTTAGGAACTCCTTTAAAGAAAAAAAAAATCCTTATACTGCTAAATATGAAGCTACTCTCCCCACAGGATTGCAGAGCAATTAATCAAAATATTTTGTAACATCTCATTTGTAGTTACTGAGCTGCTTGAYAGTTTTGAGCCCCAAACCGATGGATGAAAAAAATGGTAAGCTAGATTTTTTCTGTTCTTGTTGGAGCATTTTCCCCTTCCCGAGTTTTACACAAATACTTCCACCTGAACTTACTGAGGATACATTAAAACATTAACTTTTTAAAAGAAAAGAAGGAAAAGTGAACTACACCAGCTATGTGCACACCACCTCGAAGTTCATGGGAATAAACCCGGCCTATTTAGTACCATTATGCMAATTACAAATTCTTATCTTAATGATAGGCTATACTTAACATCAGGCAATTAGATCCTTGTGTCTATTAAGCAATTAATATACTTTCCAATAGATAGGGGACTCCTGCAATCTTCAGTAACTTTTCTACACATTTTCAGTGAATTTACTCTGTGGATTAGAGATCTTAAGGGAGAGAAGGTACTTCACTTCCTCTCTCTCCATTGTTCTCTACCTTCAAAGCTGCTAACAAACAGCTCGAGAGCAGCTCGGTCTTTGTCTCGGAGCTTGGTAGTTCACGTCCTAAGTTTCTTTCCCCATTGCTAAAATACGAGAAGACAAGGTTTTTGAAAGCTTTCCACAAGATCTGCCCGAAAACAAACACAAAGTTAACAAAGCACAGCTATCACTACAMAGTGTCAGTCTGTTTACTGGAGCAGATCAGTATTTCCCCGAATCTTTAAAGTTCAGATTGTTTTGTTTAATAAACCGTTAAAAAAAAAGGGCAAATGGGATAAGGAAGGTGAACATTAGCGAAGATAGCTTAAAGTAAAACACTCCACAGACAGATGGGTAGTTTACATTCAKATTCACGTGGATGAACAAGAAAACTAAAACCTAGTGTGCACAAAAGCTGCAATGGTATGTTCATGCACTGGAATACAGACATTATTCTTTTAAGTAAATTTAATTGCTGACATAMCTTTCTTAGGGTTTTTCTTTTCCCCCCAATCCTTCCTTAAAGTCTACTCTAGCAATTAACAGAAGTCTCTGGATGGCTCACTGAAATATTCAAAGCTGAAGAACAAAAGGTTTATTTTAAAAACTAAAACCTTGGCTTGTACAACTCCAGACATGAATCTGCTTTCAATTACTGAAAGTATTTCCACTTCAGTGAAAAAGGATCAAATCTTCAACTACACCATCTTTAGGCAATGAATTTGATTATATTAAGCTTTAAGAATACAGAATGACTTTGTGACACCGCTGAATATACCATGCGTATCGTGTATTAGGTATACAAAAAAGAAGGAGCTGGCACTTTAAATGAGAAGCAGACAGAAATGTGTCTGCTCACAGCAGCACTGTAGTTCCATACCAAAGCTCTGCTTTAGGGTTGTTTTCTTTTTTYCAGGTGCCCACATAAATGTCAAAGATTACACTAAGCTTTAAATGAAGGATTTTACAATCCTTTAGAAATGAATCTGGGCTGATCTTTCCCCCCATAGTTTTATTTGCATAATTTGCGCTCTTGCAAAGTTACATTTTTCTTTCTAGACTTTTGAACGAGCACAATCTCTTTCACATCCCCCCCAGCGCAGCAGGTATCCGTAGCCCCTAGGAAGCACGACAATCAGAAGCACTTTATACTTTTCCCATTACACGAGCGTAACAGAGTCGGGCGAGGGAGCTCGAAGGCTTCGCTCCGCAGCGAGATGCGATACCTCAAATGTTAATTATACAAAAACTTCTCATTTCTTACATCTCCGATTTCGCGAATCTCTCCTACCGCATCCCAGCCAGACCCCGGGTCGGGCTCTTTCAGCAGCACGGCAAGACACAGGACTGGCGCGGTTACGTCGCGGCTTAGGCACACTCGACTCGCAGGGCGGGCAGTGCCGGCCGCCCGCGGCTCCTCGCAGCGCTGCCCGAGCCGCGCAATGAGCCGGCACCAGCGCCGCCCCCGGCCCGCGCCCCGCCCCGTGCCCCACCTCGGGCGGCCCCGTCTGCGCCCAGCGCCGCCGGCCCGGCCCGGCCCCGCCACAGCCCGCGGCGGCGGCCCCACGCTCTCACGGCGAGCGGCGGGGCCGGGCCCGGCTCAGCGTAACCCCTTCGCCGGCCCGGCGCTCCGGGGAAGGGCAGGAGGAACCTTCCCGGAAAACGGAGAGCTGCTGCCGCGGCGCTRTTCGAACGGCTCACGGGCAGCACGGGGCCGCGGGCGCTGCGGGCAGTCACCGCAAAGCGGGGATTTCCCGAGACACCAAATTAAACTCCCTGCCGCGCAAGGTAGCTGGTGTATTAGCGTAACGTACCTGCCCACTCCCTCCCGCGYCAGCCGCCGCCGCAGCCCGGGAGGCACTGAGAGAAAAGAGCTCCGCTCGGTGTTTGCGGAAGGCAGGCTCGCGTTTGGCCGCGGCCGGTGCCCGAGGAGGAGCGCGGCTGAGCACACGGACCGGGCCGGGACCAAAGCGCAGCTGTGAGCGCGCAGATGTGACAGCGGCTCCCTCATCACGCACCACCTGGGCTTTAATTGAAACAGAAACACCTCCCCCTCCATTTAGCACCGTAGGAGACAGTTTTTCTTCATGTCTATAGAGGCCTGAATATAATACACTCCGCTTACTTCAAAACACTCGGCAATTCATGTTCAAGTCCTTTCCTTACGAAGCCTTTGGAGTTGCAGCTTGATCAAAGTGGACACATTATGCATCATAGCTGTCAGATAAAGCTATCAAATAATAGATACAAAATACAGCATTCACATGACTCACCATTAATTTCTGAAATACTGTAGAGAGAGCGGGAACAACTACATCACTGCAGAATGTGCAGACACCGATGAACTAATTCAAAATAGAAACGCCTATTTTCAGCTGGTAATCAAAGTGAAGTTAGCGCCTCTGTCTTCAGTAAAATAACCAGATTTTTAATATTTTCTTATTTGTTATCCCCTTTTTGAGCGTGGAACTCCTTTAAAATGTCTGTGGGAATGGTATCTCCAACGTCATTCTTAACATCACAAAGAACCTTGTGAGCTGGCTTAGAAAATACAGTGACATGTAGGAATTTCTACAAAACTTCTATTATGGTTTTCTTTTCACCTTGGACATTTGCTAATAACAACTAACTTAATTCTCTCTCACCCTATTACAAGATCTGTTGCTGACACAGACCAAGTTATCACAGCATCTGCCCAGAAGCCACATTTTGCCAAAAATCAGATCAAGATATTGTTAATGACTATACACTACTTCCAGGAAAAGTAATACCATTCGAGAATATGTTTTCAACACGGTTATGTGGAAGGCTGCAATAAAAATACGTATTTCAGATGTATTATTCATAAGAAATTTAATAATATTCAACAAGCTCACACAATTAGTGCTCATTTGCAATTTTCTAGAGAAACAAAGACTATACMGATTTAAATAGAATTCTGTGAAACAGGGGACAATAATGGTCTAAGTAGCCAAGTCCTGATGAAGGCAGTCGTGTCTAGCAGTGGGGGAAAATCCTGAAAAAATTCCAAAGTAATAGCACTAATACTACATCTAGACCTAAAGCTCTTGAAGTCAGATATGCAGCAGACGACTACATGTACTTTGACTTAGCACAGGGGAGAAACTTTAATATAGTCACCTCTGACAAACTGTGCTCAGGCTTTGAGGACAGTTTGACAAAAATGGGAAGCTTTTTGCAGCTCAGATTCTGGACTGACTCCTATTTGTGATAGCTACAAGACCAGCCAAGAAAGCTAGAAGGTGGAATCGTGAACTAATACAGTCAGTTTCAGGAAGCAAGTTTCTAGCAATTCCTCAGCAACACTCATATTATTTTCAGCATCTCTTCCAAGCAGTCTAGTTGCAATAAACGGGGTATTAGATGACACAAATACAAGCTTCCAAAGCTCTTGAATGGAGTACCTATGGATAAGAACTTTCTGCCACTGAAAAATCGACTAAGTAATTAATTAATTCAGGCATATATCCTTACAGATCTTAAAAGGAGGAGGAAGGGGAACTGGATTCTTGGAGTCAGCTCAGGCAGAGCTTTAGAGCACATTTGAATTTCTGCCCTCAGATAACACCTGTAATTGCACCCCTTTTACAGAAGACTGCCATGAACCTGTGCAGGAAGCAGCATATTGAATCTTTCAAGAGTCAGATGCTATGGAAGGAAAGATGTATTTAGATAATCTCTGCTTTCAAAAGAAAACTATCAACATCTATATGTTCTGTACCATTTTCCTACAAATACGTATCACTGTACATTCAGTGACTGAACACTGCATCCTATAAAAAAAATTGGATCTGGATGTCACTGCAGTGCATCCATGTTTTCAGCCAGCTGCAATGGAATTTTCCTTTGCTATGATGCCCCCTGTGCTGAGATTCCACTGTCCCATTAATGCCAGCACAAATGATTTATGAAATCTATTAGGTGCAACACTAAAGACATCTGAAACATAAATGTTTGCTTAGGAAAATATTTCTATGGAGTAGACAAATGGGGTTTGAAGCAAACTCAAACATGAGTATCACACTTCATGCCAACATAGCTCATGGCCAAACAGTAGAAAGACCAAACAAAATCTTGGGGTTAGGTGGAGAGGCTGGGGGGAGAAATACCGGTTTCATTCATAGAGAAAGGGAGAAGTACTTAAAAAAAATCATTTGGTCAGAAGGATTACTGCAGTAAATTATGCAGAGCATTAACCATTGAATTTGAACCCATCTTTAGTATTTCTTTATTAATAACTCATTAYAGTCCTTTCTCTTAATGTGGACTAAATTAGAGCCATGTTAATCCATGCAGCTATCTTCAGGTACATTTATCACTACAGCAACCATTTTCCTTTCTGGAAACTGCAGTTCATGGGCAACAAACGCTCATCCCCTGCTGAACTCTTAAGTCATGGTGGCCTTTTCAGGTCATTGGCAGAGTCACCTAAAACCTCACTTTTTTTTTAAAGGAATTGAAAGGTACCACACAGCCGGATTTGACATGTGTGAAAGAATTTCTCTTTCACTCTCACACTCTCTCTGTCATATTGCCACAATTTAGATCAGTAAAAACAAGTGAGCTAGAGGCTTTGCTGGTATAAAAGGGTGAGGAACTGCCAACAGGATGTTCTTTGYGGGAACTCAAAGCTTTTGAAACTGATTCTGCTTCCCTGATCCAGAAGAGCTTAAATTTTATGGCCTTCATAGCATGTTGCATAGTTCGTATTTTTCTAGACTATATGAAAACAGGAGAATTGTGGATGTGGTCAATTTCTGGAGGCAGGGTTGTGCTTCAGCTTTTTAACTGGCTGGTTTTCATTTGTCTGAGGAGGGAGGCCTGTTGCAGTTTAGTCACAATGATTAATTTTGATATTAGCATTTGAATTTGGTCAGATATTTAGGAATTTAAAGGCACTAACAAACAGACTCTCTGATAAAGACAGGTATTGCCACAGAGAACTGACACATTACTAATTCCATCCCTTCCAGCTGACACCTAAGAAGAACTTAACAGGTTACACTGGAGGTCACTACACTGGGTAGCCATTAGATCAGAGTGGCCCAGGTACAAGATGCTGTGCTCCTTGCAGCACATAACACTTCAGTCCTCACTGTTACCTTCTCTGACTGCCATCCTACCAAAGCAGAAAACTTCATTGTGCCTGTTTTACACATGGCAAATGTAGGCACAAAGCTGACTTGTCAATACCACAGAAGTAATACTATGGGAAAGGGAAAACATGACGCCTCAGATAGTCTTCTGGGGCCTACCGTAATCACTGAGCCTTTCTTCACATCAAAATAATAATTTCAGCTATTTATCACCATTCATGATCAGTGACTTTTATTAAAAGGGAACAAACACCTTTCTAACCAAATAGTCATTCACCTATTTGAATAGTAGCAGCCTAAGTGCCCTGTTAAGACATCCTATCATAAATAGTTAATTAGTGTTACAACCACTTCTACTGAGATGTTAGGTGTAATTTAAAGAGATAGGGTTGCATTACAAAAAAAATAAAAAATGAGTATCCACCTAGAAGCCAAAATTGCACAGCACAACATCACTTTGGTAACCTCTTTTCTTACAACTGTAAAAAAAATCAAGGTATTAAGTTAAAAAATTTAAACATTGCCTAAGAGAAAGATTTTTGTCAGATAAGGTATCATTTGAAACAGTGACATATATTCTCATGTCTGTTTAACAAAACCATCTTGATTAACCAAAATAGTTATAATACCGCTTTCCAGTTCCTGCTGGACATGTATTTTTAAAACCAAAAAAAGGCAAATTCATGTCTATAAAGTAAAATCTTAGGACTACTGTCTGATATCAACAGGATTAGCAGTATAATGTGTTCCCATGAGAAAGCACATGTGCCCAAATGTATTTAATRTAGAACATCTTGTAGTTCTTAAGCATTTAAATAGTATGCTACATTGACTGTTTTTTCTCACAAGTGAGGATTAAGATGAGCCATTTTTCATGCAGAAATGATGCTGATTTAAATGAGAACAGACTAAGACCATAATGAGCTCACAGATTCAGTGTTCAAATCTGAAAACMATAAACTTTTTCATTTTTATGTTCAAATCTGAGAACAATAAACTTTTTTTCCCCTTTTCATTTATACAGATAAAGCAAAATTATCTTTTTATAACCCCTTCCAAGATGGTGTTAAGAATTTTGTAGTTCCAGATCAGTATTTCCCAAAAAAACACAAGTGGAAATTGTAAGCAAGTAGATGTCACCAGGGTACGGCAAGAGTTATAGCAAAAAAAATGGTCCTTTCAAAAATGAAGGATTAAATTATGACACATTTCTTTAATGTAAATGGGTAACATGTGCGGAGTTTTTTCCTAAGAAGCAACTGAAAACTACCCAATTTATGTTTGTATTGTGTTTTTTGAGTGCAGTAGGTTCATGTATTGAAGTTCATTGACAAACTTCCCAACAAGTTCAATGCAGTGCAAGGTAAAAGAGGCAAAATATTTTTGTGCATCAATACCTAGATTTTTACTGCTTAACAGTACACTGCCCTTATTAGAATAAATCTTCTCTACACTAATTGATCATATATAAAGGTATGGGAAAATGCAAATTTACAGACTGAATCTCCAAAATCTGAAATAATAAAGACATAAATATTAATCAAGATGCTTTCATAGTACTTACATAGTTTGTAGGTACATTTTCACTGATACATTCGTGTGTTCAAATACCTACAGTGCTAATCAGCCAGCAGAGGAAAAGGGCACATATGCTTTCAATGATTAACACAGTTCTTAGAAACACAAAGCATACATGCTTTTCTTATCTTTCAGTATAGCTAAGTAAGGAGGAGGAGAAGGACATTTTCATGAAAGTTCTGGGGGATTAGATGATGTATCAATGAGCCCTTTGAAAGATATATTCCCCCCCCCCCCCAAAAAAAAAAAAAAGGTTAATTCTATTTGTTTCTGAAAAGCTGCTACATTAATAACAGTAAATAAGGAGATGAAGCGGAAAAAAAATAATGCTCTAATGTTTTTGGGTCATTTTACCCAATTCTTGAGGAGAAGGAAGTAATAGTTTAGGAAAGAGTTTAAACCCTTCACTTAAGAAAGAAAATCCACTTGTAATATGAGCCTTATATCTCTCTTTTAACCAAACTCTGTGAATTTGAAACGTGCTTGCATTTGCAATATTCACTTCAACACCTCATCAGGACCCTGAAAGATCCTAAAACAAGCACAGTTGCAYACCTTCCTCCCTCAGTTTCTCATACTGTTTTCCCATTCTTTTCAGTAACCTCTATCAGCAGCTGCTACTCASTGCCTCTCATCACTAAAAGAAAGCAAAGAAGCAGTTGCTTGCACAGCTAATGCTCTGAACTGGAGACTGAGTGTCTAATCTTCATAATAAGCAGCTTCCAACTGACTAAGTTTTGACTTACATTTAATACTTGGGTCCACAGCTTTAAATCCCTCTGGATTGCTGGATTATTTTTTTTTTTAATTAAAAATGTACACTTTTTTCAGAAAGAAAAAGAGGAATCCATTTACTGCAAATGAAAATGACATAAAAAAGTAACTGGAAGGAAAAAGAGGTCAATTGGTATGTAAACTCAGGAGATACAGGACATCTCACAACAAACAAGGTGTGCATAGGCAGTTTGAAACAATCCATTTAGAGWAAAATAGTTTTGTAAAGAGATCTGACAAAAAGAATTAGCTTTTGTGAACCAACTACCCTATTGTGAATCTCTTAGAATTAGTAAAGACCACCAGCAGGGCAATCCTATCAGCATAAGAGAGTAAGTTTTAAGAAAAGCCATTCTATCCTTAATGAATAATCTGGAATTTCATACCTCTAGAAAATTTTTACTTGTATTCTGAACGTATTAAAAAAAAAAAGAAAATGGAAAAAAAAGAGTTCAAGGTACTTCTCTGAAATTATATCTTTAAAAGGATATTTTAAAAACAGTGGCACACACACACACACACAAAATCAATATCCATGTGATTCTCACAAAAAGTATTTCACATATTCCCTGGAATAAGCATTATACTGATCATGACACAAACTATGTGGCTGGGACTGTGGGTTCAGCTGCTGCCATCGATCTTCTATTTTGGCTTTTTATTATGGGAAAGATGGCTGAAGATTTGCTATATCATCTAGCATTTCTAAAATTATGACACTTGGAAATTTCTTTTTTGCTCAGTTGAAAGTAACCATTTATTTTCTTCTAATTACAGTTTCTTCTTGCTCCCTTTACATCATAACTCTTTAGGGAAAAGCCCCCACCACCAGTGCAAATTTTCTTTTTACACAGTTGCTGCTTTGTCAAGATCAGAAAAAATTGTCATCCTTTGGGTAAGTCTGTCAAACAGATTTCTTACATACAGTTTGAGAACGTTCATCTAAAAGTACTATATCTGCACTTCTGTATGCTTATATGACATTTATTGCCTTGGAAAGGTGGCATAAAAATTATTTCACACTCCTCTGACACCTAGTGTGAGCCATAGCCCTGCTGCAAGTGGTCTATATACAAAATAGTTGTACAATCATGTATGTAAAATGAAATTAATACTTTCCAAAATATTAAGTTGGTTTTATATATATATGTATATAAAACAATTTGGGTTGCTGTTGACACCTTGTTACCTTTCCTTGGAGAAAAGAAAAAAGGGGTTTATATAAACCATAAGAATAGGGTTTATATACGCTTTGTGTTGACTCAGAATTGTGTACATGAACAAATCTTCCCATGGTACACATTCAGGCAGAGGATGAATGCCTGGTGATAGGTGGGTTGTTTGGCGCAAGACCAAGTGCTGCAGGGCAGATAGAATTGCATTTATGGCACACCTTGAAGTGATTTGTTTGATATTGATTGTCCTAGAGGGAAGGTGATAATTTTCTACATTCGACCCAACACATCTAATATTTGCCAACATGCAAAACTGATAGTGAAATAGTTTTACTCTATACCAGCAGGTGTTGTTATATTCAGAAACAGGGTACAGACTCTTTCAAGAATTTAAAGTTATCATTTACTTAACAGGGAAGAAAAGAGAAGAAAATATTTCTTCCTTTAGATTTTGTGCTGACACGCACAGCATGAGGCTGTACCACAGGTTTTAAAACCATCACTTGGGCTTGACTTTCTTCAAGCAATGCTAACCATTGCACAGGTTTCCAGAACACAGAAATTAACACATACAATAGTCCCAAAAGTCTTTCTTCCTGCTTCCACTTCCTTGTACTCTATTTATTTGCTTGGCATGCCTCTGCATAGATGTCAGATTGCCATGGATCCATGTGTGTTAAACAGCTTCAGAAATCAYAGTTTGGCTCTGTCAGTCAGTTACTATTTTCACAGCAGCCAACTTTATCACTATCATTTCCTAATTCCATCATCTAAATGATTTTGCTAACTGCATTTCACTAAAGACCTTCCCACAAACGCTGCCAGATTTGCAGGCTTTGGTGTTATCTGCCAAGAGAAGGAACTCAAAGTCCAGCTGAATTATCTCATACAAGAGCCCTTAAAACATGAACAAGTGGTAAAATACTCAGCCTAAAAGGTATTTGTCAGAGAAAACAAGAAACGAAAATACAGTGTGTATATACAGAGGGCATACAAAAGCTAAGGGCATGACAGAGGTTCTCAGACTCTTGATGAACCAGTGCAAAGAGGAAATACCTCCCTCTCCAGCCCTTCAACCTTCTTCTCACCCACCATATGCTGACACTTAAGAGTAAAGCATTCAAAGTGTAGCCCAAATGAAAAAYTATATGGAAGACTGGAGCTACATTTAGCATTGAAAATGACAGTGTGAGTGAATAAATTTTGAGGCCAAAAATCTGAGGTCAGAGCCAAGCTTGTGAGAAAAGGATTCAAAGATAAGGAGAACGTTCACTAAAAATGCAGCTTTTATTGTGAAAGTCCTGAAGATACCTGAATTTAAAAAACCTATTCCTTAATATTGGTAAATACTCTTCCCTCCTTCAAATTTGCTGGGGATTCTTGTGCTTCATGAGAGTTGAAATACTGATCTCAGTGCAYTTGCTTAGCACTTGGCTGATATGGAGTCAAGAGAGTAGAAAACTATGGAAAACAGCCTGTTCTTAAATTTGGATGGAAAATCTAGCAAAAAATATTAATTTCAGTACAAGAAAGACCTCTAGTCTGATGCACTTAATGCCTCAAATAATTTTTTGTGATATTTTGTTCTCACATCTCTGTCCCTAACACCCAAAGACCCAAATACTTTTTTCTACAATGGGAGTGATTTTTAATACACAACTCATTGATTTATCTAGGCAAAGACAGCGATTGGTGGAAAATGAACTTCAGGAATTGCTGCCATCAGTTCTTCCCTCCCTTGAATTGCCCTTTCTCATCTTGTCCACCTACCTTGGTGATAACTTCGTGGGGATCATAGAGTCTCCAGTAGAGCTCTGTGCTGAAGAGCAGGGCAGTGATACTGGAAGCCATTTTGAGACAGGCTCTCAAATGTGGTATATCAGAATCCTGGTGTTTTATATCCTTTTTTTCTATTTGGCCTCTCAGAAATTCTTCTGAAATTTCCCAGGAGCCAGTGCTTCCTGCAGCTGGACCACAGACACTGGAAAAAATACTCCAAGGGCTGTGCAGAGGCACTGTGGCACTTGCTGTGATTGTGGGGGAAATAGATAGTGGACTTAGTCCAGAAAAAATGCAACTGGTTGTGGTTTTCAGTTCTCTGTATAAAGGAAAGGAATTTGTTACTATCCATGTAACACAGGACAGCTAGATGGAGAGCAGGCACCTAACTACATTATTTCAATATCTCATCTAAAACTATGATACTTTACAGCCCAGCACAAGAATTTATCAATGAAGTCCATCAGTATATGCCTTTTTTTTGCAAACACTCATACTAACATCTAGCACAAGGGTCACATTGCTGTTTAAAACCCTCCTGTACTAAAGTAAACACACCCGACACTGATAGATTTCCTGAACTACCCTGAGGCAGAAGCCGTTTCACAGATGGAAAAAAAAATGATGGGCAAAGGAAAAACTGTTGAGAATTTTGCTTCAGGTTTTCAAAATCCTATCATCTATATTTAATTCTTGAAAATCCTCCAATTAAAAAAGATACTTTTACTTTTGTAATAGGTATTTTTTTCCCCTGAAGCATTCAGAAATTGATAAAGTTATACCTTCTGCTTTGCTACAAATTTTTGCATGCTGATTAAACAAGTTAAAAGCATGTCCCACTACAAAGGAAGAAGGGGTAGTGGTAGCAGTAGAGTATTTTAAAAGCTAACAAAGCCATCCAAGAGAAAATCTATTGCACAAAACAGTGTTTAAAATTCTGAAGYACTTAGTGATGAATATGTAACTCCCCCTAATGGAGACATATTTGAATTTATCTTAAAAGAAAACGTCAATAACTTTAAGTCCTAACGCTTAAAATAATAATATCACTGTTGTATCAGACTCACTTTCTGGCTTTTTAAGGGATCTCCTAAGATACATATCTGTGACTTACAATAAACATTAAACTACTATATCATAATTTTATTTTCTTAGTGAGTTTTATTACATAAAGTCTTAAATATATGTGCCTTTCAGCATAGTTCTAAGGTACACACTCAGTAGCCATTAAAATTCCCTTCAATTATGGTCTGTCAGTCATTTCAACTTTTGTTTTAGCTAACTGTTTTCCTGTTTCTTAAAAAGTCAGCAAATTGCTATAAAAATGACAATGACAGGCCACAGTGGTTTGGGTTCTGTGGTATAAAGAAATACTTCATATGTGCACAGCTGCTGGTAATGAATGCAGCATGTCTTGAGGCCTAATCTTGGACAGTTTCCTGCATTTCTGACTGCAGTTGCCTTGGCAAGATTTCTGCGACCATATTATCTATATATCCCAGTATTTCAGCCAAAAGTTTCAATACAAGAGTTTGGCACTGTGCACTGGCTTTCAAAAGTCTGTCCGCTCAGAATCAACAACTTTTTAGGCATCTTTGCCCTAAGTCTCTTCTAACAACAATTTTTATTTTTCCATTTTAAAAATGCATCGTGTTCTACACAAACACCCAGTAAGATATGGCAGACAGATTAAATTTCTATATAATAAAATTTCTGCTCATGAAAGATGCCAGAGTGACAGCATCAGACACTAAAATTACATTTGCAAAGCCCAGCTACAGTAACAGCAGCAGCAGCAATGGRGTTGTTTTCAGAGCTCTCAATTTTAAGCTACTGAAATATCAAGGGTAAGTGAATAGCTCTGGATGTTGTTCTGCCAAGATTTCTGATAAGCCTGGATGTTGCTATAATTGTTCTGGTGATTCTGTAATCAAGTGCTCTAAGTAGGGATGAGATTAAAGGCTGGATTCTACACAGGTCAGACACGTTGAAGGAGGCAGTTAACTTGTCTCTCCTCATGGTGGTGAAAGACTCTCTATCTTACTCTGCTACCAAAACTAGTCATAATCAAATCTAATCTCCTAATACAGAGAAAATGCAAAGAAAAATGCAGCAGTCTGGAATGAAGCTATGGCTGTAATTCCAGGTGATTTTCCTAGGTTTTTACTGTGCATTGGAAAGGAAGTTTAGGAAAGCTGGTGTTGTTCTTTTTCAGTTTCTCGGTTTAAATGGGAAGTTATGTATTTTCTGTTTGCACGAAGTTCTTAGGAAAATATGCTCTTTAACAGGACTCACCCAGCTGTCAAATTCTACTCTGTAATGCCAACAGAGTGAGATTCAAAACCATGCATAAACATATTTGTTAAAATAATTACATTTTAAAGAAAAGATACACATGTTGTATAACAAAAAGGACAAAAATAACAYCATAGGTGAGAAGATAGATAAAATATGCCTACCTGCACCATTGGTCATCACACAGAAATATTTCTAACATCATGTAAGAACATGGAAGTTAAAAATGAGGTACTCAGAAGCAAAGATCTGTATTACAAATCAAGAAATATGGAGAAGATATAGGGGAGAACTAGAACTATAACTGAAGTAGGATATGCTACAAAGTGAAGCCTGGCACAACCACAAGAAAGAAATAAGAGCAACAATTACTAAAGCACTTAAGAGAGTAAAAACTTTCCCAAATATTTTGCTGCCCAGGATTTCTGCTGATTTTATTTTCAAAAGGGAGCTAAAAGTAAACAATTTATCTTACTCTGATTGATTAATCAATGTTTAATCTTACCCTGGATTATTTAATCTAATCTAAAAAAGTACTATTAATAATCTTGTAACAGGATAATTCCACCCCACTCAAAAAAAAAAAAAAAAGCCAAAATAACCCCACAACAAACAGACTCTATGAGCAAGTGCATTTAACCAAGAGTCAGTCTAACTATGGTTATGAGTATAGAAACATGGATTTTCACATGTGTCTCATCTGGACAGTCAAACTGCCAGGGCCTGCCATGACAGAGGTTTCCTTTCCTCCCCTAACAGAGACTATTACTRAGATTTGTTTTATGTTTGACAGAGAGTAAATTACATAGATACAGGAAATCCTCTGAAGATTTGTGATCCTTGTAAAAGAGGTTAATGTGAGTCAGAGAACATCAGGGTTTAGGATATATAAAAAAATACGAATGCTGTCAGTCATTGTTTTAAGACAATAGCACAATTTTGATTGTTAGATTTTCTTGAAAAGTATCTTTTCTATTACTACTGAGATTGCAGTTCAACTCCAGTACACAACCCTACTGATGCTGTGTTCATGCCACAAAATACATTCAATTATGCAGCTRATTATTTAAAACCACTACTCACTGTTTGGCACTTGTTGGTACAACAGCAGTTTTGCATTGTGGGAAACAYAAAAGACCAGATGAATATCTCATCCTCAGGGTAGCATTTCTTTTTTAAGTATTGTGCCAAACAAAATACCACAGGTGCAAAAGAAAAAAAAAAAAAAGAAGATGAAGAGTTCAGTCATACTGCTACCAATATTCTCTATTGGTTTATCTACATACTTTCTTTTTCACACTCATGTGGTGCTCAAATGATCTGAGAAATGAAAACTGATTTGGAAGGTTTAGGGTTTTTTAGAAGATATAGTGCATTAACAAAGCTACTGTATTTGTGGCTAGAATGGCAAAAAAAAAGCAAAACAAATCTAGTTGTGAACCAGTAGCCTACATGCAGATAAACTTAGAGGACSTCCTAGATTCACCTACTCTTCTTTTCTTGTGTTGTACTAAATTGCCAGTAAAAAGTTTATTTTTAATGAAGCATATGATCTGTAATACTGTGAATGTTTACACTCTATATACAAGAGTACCAGCACTCTTCTTTCATGGGTTTAATCCATATTTCCTGTGAATAATGTGGGAAACAGTGGGGAAAATAGACAATACAGAGACACATATGCAGAGAACTAATGACAAAGCATGATTAACTGATATAAACATCTAAGTGACAGGCAGCATAAATTAGCTCTACTAATTTACAAGCACATACAGGTGCACAGCATTTCAGAAGTATTCTTACTTCAGGGTACTGAGATAGTTCATAGCAAAACGTGTATAACTGCAAACGTTTCATCTAGCTACAAATAGTCACCTAAATGTATGCATATACCCAGAGTATTTATTTCCAGAGCCCAGGAGTACCCTTACATAACCAAATCGAAATGGAACTCTGCTTTCTTTGAGACTGTTGCACTCCTTTCCTCAGTGAATTACATCATCCTTTTCTATTAAGGGAAATCTCTTGATGCAATTCAGTACTAGCAGAAAAGTTCTTTCACATRAAAAAAATGCCCATGATAGGGCCATATAAGCTCACAGCAAGGGCAGAAACACTTCTGTGGGTATAGTGGCTCAGGCCTCAGGCAGAGGTAGGCGAATATGGGACCCAGAGAAAATAGAAAGATGATGCAGATTTGTTGGATATACTACAGGATTGACTGCTTAACTCAGAGAATGAGCTGAGATTCATCTATTCCTTCCTAAATGCTAAGGAGAATCCAAGTTCACCTAAAACTTTTGTATGGTGCCTGAAACAACTGGCAGAGTCTTATGACTGTGAAACCCTTACACCACCGATATWAACAATTGTATAAATAATGACTATACATCACTTTAGCACTTTTGCAAACATTTAAATGTATAAAGCAATATTTAAGTTTGAAAACATAAGAGGCAAGGTTATATTTGCAGCAGWTTATTAATGAATTTGTTGCTTTGTTATAGACTGAAGACAAAAATTCATCACTCACTGAATCATATTTTTTATTACTAATTTTGAAGTTACTCATTTTGTTTTTACTAATTTTGAATTTCAGACTTGAGATAAAGGAAAACATTTAATTCTAAAAAACACAGAGCTAGAGCATTGAGTTTTCTAACTACAAAACCTCTCTTGGTGTCAAAACTTAGGGAAAAGGCAAAGATGCKGTCAGGTGAAATATAGGTAATTATTGTGGCTTGACAAAAGTAGCAGAGAAGAAATAATTTCAACAATATTTCTTCAGTAGGACTTCAGAGAGTAAGTGGCTATTACCTTTTAGGTACAGGACTTGGTGCACATCCCAGCAGGCTTCACAAAACSCCCAGTAAAATTTTTGGAACATAACTTACAGGAGAACAAGTTTATTTTTAATTTGATACACTATTTGTTCTCAGTTGTAAAGTAACCTTCTTACTTTAATATAATATTGACCATTAATTTCTAAATCGGAGGCTGAAATTTCAGATATCTGAAAGTAAAATTACTACCATGTGCTCCCTCATTATTCAAACTTATGATGAACAATAAGGAAACAAAGCAACTTTTCTTAATCTCACAAATACTGTGACTGTTTTTAGTTGATGCAGCATTGACTCATAATTCATCAATGTCTATGGCATGATTAACACATAGCTACCTCACCTCTGAAATGGGTGTTCCAGGGAAGAAGTAATCTGGAAAGCAACAAACTTAAGTATTAAAAGTGAAATATTAAAGGCTTTCTCGATAGGAAGTTAAAATCATAATTTCCAACTATTTTATTTCTTTTCTTCACTCTTGCTAATAAAAGGTTCCTTTCTGAATAACCTGGTCAGAAAGATACTTTATACCAGGCAAGGTTTGTGATCTAGTCTAGGCTGAAGTCAGTCACTCTTTCCATGGCTTGAAAATTATAAWCACATCCAGAATAAACGAAGTAACAGAATGAGATGCTTTTCCTTGGATCTGTCCTGAAACCATCAATTTTACTCAAAGCAGATCAACTCCTGCACATTTCAATGAACAGGGCTTGTGAAGTCCCATGCATTGCTCACACATGTGGGAATATCTAGATTGTTTGACAGCAAGCCCACTCAGCTGGGAGCCTACCTGGACATCAACAGTGCTAAGAAAGCTTGTGGGAGGAAGGATGTCGTCCTGAAATAGCTGAACCGTTTTTAAAGAAAAAAGAATTAGTAAAGGAAAGAGGTAAATGACAATCTCAAGTAGGAATAACTTGCATCAGACATAATAACCCTGTTTAATGACCCTTTCCTGCTTGATCCAAGCACTGACAAAATGCTTCTGTCTAACTTGAGACCCAGTTTCTAAAGCCTGGGAAAATAAAGTGGAACAAATAAGTGAACAGACAGTGAATTGATGCTAAGCATTGTGAATTTCCCTGGGAAAGGGAGATCAAATTAGAAGGTACCAATGTACAACAGGCTTGGTATTCTAGAAGAGGGAGTATAGGGATCTTGGGGACACTATCAGGATCCAAAATAAATTTACATTTAGTTTTGAAATAAATATTTTGACAGGTTAATTATTCATGGAAAATCCGATTTGCACTTTTAAATTTTGGTTTTGAATTAATTTCCTCCTTTCTCTGCCTCACAACTAATTTTGTCGTGTAAATAAAAATTGCAATGAGAAAGTACATACAAGCGCAAATTATATTATGTAAAACTCAATCAGACACTTCCAAGTCTTCAGTAAACCTTCAGCATTTTTGTATTACAGTTATGCCAATCCAAAGCTGCCAAAAGGGGAGGTCCTAGGCTTGCCTGTCTCCCTCCTATCCCTTTTGTTAAATCAGCCTTTGCAGCTGCAGGATGAGTTGGTTCAGCTGGCTGGTGATGTAAAGTAATTTATTTCAGGGTTAGGATATAGTTCCATTAGAGTTGACATTAAAATATTTAGTGCGGCTGCAGTTACGTCCATCTCCAAAACTTACCTCCTGTGTTTTGTCAACCGTGCTGTTTATCTGACTCTGCAGGGAGCAAGTTCACGCTACTAAATCTTTGGGAAACTATCCAAAGAATTTGGGGGTAGAGGGAGTCGGGAGAGGATCAGGGAATAATACTCTGCTGGCTCAATGGCCTCAGCTAGATCATTAAGAATTTGGATGAAAGCCTGTCCCAGTACAAAGAAATAACAGCCACCGCATAGCAAGACTCGGGATCAAGGCAGTACCAGCACAGCCTGCGCTGCAATCGACCATCACTCCTGCATCATCCAGTGACCTGACAGCCTCTGTGTCTGTGCAATTAACTGCTAAGGCTGCAAAAGAAATGGCCACAACCTTTGTCGGGAGTCAAGTGGGATGGGATCATCCCCTTTCAATGCATAAGGATATTGTGGAGGGGAAATTGTTACACCARTAGATCAAGAAAACATCAATATGCAATCAATATGCAAAAAATCTCTTGAATTGGAGATTTGGGGGGGGGGTATGTTTGTATTTTATTGTGAGAAAGGGTACAGAAAAGTAACATCAAATAGCTTTCGATTGGAAAAAAAAGTGGCCTTAAGAGTTTTTCTAATGAGGTCAAACTTATTTATTCAACTGGAATAATTTGATAATTATTCAAATTATGATTTATCAACCCTTGTCTGGCAAAGGAGTTAAATCCCATAAATAACTCAAAAAAAACCAACCCAACAGTGAATCAAAAGATATATTAAACTGAACTAAAACAATCCTGAGACAGCTGTATCATGAAAAATTGTTCAACTCTGAGAACATTTAAAGGTTAGAGCTCTATTACAGGTAAAAGAAAGAAGATCATGGAGGGAGAAAAAAGATTAATATAGTGAGTACCTAGTGCTTCTTTTATTAATTTCTACTGTAAGCCACCATTTTGCAGATGGTCTGAAGTATCACATTCTTTACCACTTCAAAAAGTTCTGTATCAATTATTCTAACCATGGTTTGAAAAGAACAGCCTACAGACAGCTGATGGAAATAAAAAAGACATTACAGAARAAGTTTCCTAGTGTCTTTCTTCATGAAAATTTTTAAGTAAAGAATTCAATTGTATCATGGCATAAACTTTGGCCTTGCATGTCTTGCATGTAACAAATGGAAGTCAGATTCCAAGATCCCACTGCAAGCATGGAACACACTGGCCACAGAGCTGCCACTGGTTACATTTCTCGTTTAACTTCATTTTAGGGGAAAAGATAGTGATTAAAATTTCTGGCACTTGAAAATCTTTCATAAAACCACAGAGATTACTTCAGTGATTAATTAGACGATGCTAAAATGCCACTGAATGTAAAATGTTAACATTAAAATGTACATGAATGATTTCTACACAATTTAGTCACTTACTTTGCCAGAAAAACATCAGCCCTGTAAAATGATAAATAGTAATTTTAAAGCATAGGGAACAGCACTGCCTTACTTTCATTTTTTAAAAAGTTTGCCAGTGTTAGACAACCGCAAAGAAGTCAACATTAACAACTCAAGAGCCTTTGAGACAACTCTTTTCATATTCTTAATGGAACTTTACTATAAATTGGCASCAGTGTTTGCAGTCTTAACTCATCTGCTTTATGTCTACCTATTGTTTCACTACGTATTTTTGCACTCCTCAATGAAGTTATTTGTCTAAAGTGCTTGAAAACATGCAGTACTAATAGCTGCAATTTAGTATTTCCATGGAAAAAGTAAATATTTTATCATATGATCTAACAGCCTCTTTGCCACCTTTTCCTCTGTCTAAATACAGAAGATTAATATTTATTGAATACCTCAGCATTTTCTGCCTTACTCTACAGAATTCTTCTGGTTTTGTCTAGAATTGGTTAACATTGTTGGGATTCATTTAATTTCATTTTAACAGCCACAACAAGAAGCCAACATCTGCCCCATTCAAGGAAAGAAAAAAAAACAAAACCAAAAAAACCCCACCAAACTTAGTGGCCATGGCTTCCTCCCTAATTTTATCTTCTACTTTTTCAGTGCTCTGAATTTCTTAGCTGATACATACTAATTATCATCAAATTATGCTTTCCTTCAGCTGTTTTTCAATATGCATCCTCTCAAACTGATTTATTTACTGGGCTTTTTGTTTCTTATCTAAGGCAGTTTTCAACATAAACTTGAAAGAATCATTTCAGTTTTGGATTTGGTATCATTTTGAATTTGCAAAGTGTGTTTTTAATTTACCAAGAGAGATTTTACATTGCTGTTTTTCACACAGAGAATATTTCCTGGTTTTAATTTTCCTCTACGCAAGCATCGTAAATTAACCTGTTCAATCATCGAAGCCAACATTAACTGTGATTTCTTTTCTTCTTTTTTAGCCACCAATATATGTTTAATAAAGAATTTATTGCATCAGCATTTTAGGTATCTATGATTTTTTTCTGAGTGTGTGAATCATTTTAGCACTGTCAGCATAAGACTCATAATAATACGTATTTTTTTCCTATTGAATATTATAGATAGGTTCTTAGAGAATCATATTGTTGCCTGGTGTCATTTCATGCCATAGATACTTGATCAGATTCAACACAGACCACGTTTTCAGAATGAACCCCAAATACTTTAAGTAATGCTAACATGTTCTATTAGGTTGTGACAAATAGGTGAAAAAACCCACCTTGGCTGTACCTCTCTCAATGGAAACATATTATTTGTTAYTTAAATTCTGTAAACTGAAATAAAAATGACAAGAAAAAAAAAGACGTTTTTCCAGTGAAGCAGTAATCTTAACCAATGTCATAAATAAATAATCTTGCAACTTACTAGAAATAGTGGCACTCAGCACTGTTTGTTGACATATTTTATATTCAGACCATAGTTCTCTATAAGACACACACAAACTCAGAAGTATAGATATTGTTGCAACAATGTTGCTACTAAAATGCTATTTGTATTCTTAGCATATTCATTTTTCTTCTTAATGGTTTAGTGTCTTTTTTTTTCTTCTACCTTTAATTGATGTTACTGAAGTGTTTTTATTTATAGACTTCCTAGTTGCAATTCTGGAAATGTTTTTAGTCTTTTATGTATAATGTAGGTGAATTATATTTGCGATTTCACTTGTAAGAACATTAGCTTCTATACCCTATACTGAAAAAGTTAYCTGCTTAAAATAAATTTTCCCTTCATCTTCAGACATACCTGAATATTATTAGGCCTATCAGCATATGGCRTTATTTTTTGTTTCCTTAAACTGTTAACAGTCCATGTTCACGTAAGGCATGCCTTTCTTATGTAGCCCTTGCGCAACTATTGTGTCAAAATATATTTATTTGTAATTACTTATTAGTGAAATAAAGAGAAATATAACACAATAAAAAATATGTAGAATGCAAGATTGCATTGCATTTCAAAGACTTGGYAAGTGAATGGAGAGATTAGCAATTCTCCCGACAAATTGTTAACAATAGTCATTTCACATCAATTTGAAATTGATGATTTAGTACTGTTAAGAAAAAAAATACATTTTCACCTCTCACTTCCTACTTAAAAAGAAAATATAAAATGCACATGTTAACACATTTCAGACAGATAGAGTCTTAGCATTCCTCACTGGCATCAAACAGATCACTGCCAAAATGATGAGACAACCATGMAGTCAAATGTGCCATCAGGCTTGAAAATCTCTGTGGTCAGCAAACTTTGCTGTGCAAAAAGGCTGACCTTTACTATCTTATTATATTTTATTTTAAAAGAAAGGTTAATTTGGAGATCTGTTAACTCTCACAAAAATAGATTTAATGAGCTCTTTCATGCTTCTGGATGAGATGCTGATTTATGGGTTGCCACCAGCAGGTGCTAAACAGGAAAGAGTAACTTGTTAACTTGGACAATGTCAAACTGGTTTAAACTGAATGAAATGGCATGAAAGAAATTACTTGAAAGGCTACAGATTGTTTTACAATGCTTTTTCACAATGCATTATTCACTAGTAAAGATTTTAATGACTGAAAACATTATACACACTAGTTRCATGGGTGCTAATTTAATAATGTTATATCAAGTGATGAAAAGCGTAAGGGTGCTGTTAATTCTGACTATTAATAGGCTGAGGTTTAATAAATTCCTATATGGAAAACAAATCTCATTTCTCAGTAAAATCAGTGGGACATTAACAATAATTACCATATAACCAATATGCAAGTAACTATGATAATAAAAATATAATAAGAATCTGAAACGCACATCTTGATTCTTGAATTTCTTGATTACTCTTTGTTCTCAAGACCACATCAGCCTTGTGGTCTSCACAAAAACAAATGTGCTTAACAAAAAACTTAGTTGCTTTCAAGAATGTGCTACCATTTTCTAAAATGGGGACATGCCTTCCTTCCATTTATTACATAAACATTTTACAAACAGTACCCATCTAAGGATGGATGTCTTCATACAGATGCTAAAATACCTGACCTGGCAAGTATGAAAGTACCTCTGAGCTGCAAAACATCAAAGCATGTTAGCACTGTGCCATACCTCTTGACAAGGTCTATTAGTCTGGAAGAAGCTCCTGGCTAATGCAGGCAGACTTCTGCACCCAGAGTGGCATGACTGCAGTGTTCTGGGTAACATACAGATCCATCAGTCATGCTCTGCACATACTGGCACATTTCTGCGCTGTTTTGTGTCCTGAAAAATAAGCTCTGGTTTTGCACGGGTTTCTCGGAAACACTGCTACCTTTACTTCATTTAGTTTTAAAAATAAAATAAAGAAGACACAAATCAGAATTAAGGAAATGTTCCATCTTAGGCAGAAACCTATTAAAATAACACATGCTGGAATTTCAGGTATGCTGAAACAGGGCAAACTGGACCCAAAAAAGCTGGCAACATGCAGGCTTATCCTCACTCGCACTTCACAGATCATAGAAAAAAGCTGCTGCTGTATTCTTTCGTCTCTTCCCTGCTTTTCTTTGTCTTTTTGCATTAAGTCTGGCTTATGTAGTTCTATTTCAGCAAGTCACCTTTAACCTTCTGATTAGTAACCTGCTTGCTTTGTCTATGACGTATTAACAGAGCAAACCCAGAGCCAAGGACAGATATAATGGGCTTACTGAGGAGGAAGTCACATAAATGCTTCCACATCGACTTGCTGCCTGAAAAATATGATGAGCTCTTGTAAAGAAAAACAATTTCCTAAATTTAGGCCTGGAATTAGTGGCTCATAATATTTGATAAGTCATAATGGCACCAAGTTGTGAAACAGCAATCCTTTTCAGTTTCAAAAGTAAGCTTGGCTAATTAAATCACTAAATTTGAAATGAAAACACTAAAATCAATTTTTCCTGACCTTGTCTATCCTTCAAAAACACAAACAAAACAATCAAACAACTCACTAAAGATGTTTTTTTCTGCTGTTCCTGGGTCAGAAAGTTGAATTAGAAAAGGAGAAAGGAGTACCATGTTAGATCAAGTCTAATACCCACATTTTTCAAAAGCACAAAGCATTTTAAAGGGGAAAGAAGCCCTACTTTTGTCCTTCCACTGTACATATTGTTCCGACTTTACGTACAGGCCTTCTTTCCTTCCTCCATGTCTCATTAGTCTGAGCCTCTTGCTTCCCAGGCCCACACTACTCCCACAGGTTCCTCCAAGTGTCCGCACTGGCATSCGCCCACATGTCCCTCATGGTGACACAACAAGCCTTCATGCCCACAGCTTCCCTAGAGCACTGAGGAACACCAATCCACCAAAAGTATCATTTCTTGGCCCAATCCCATATCTTATCACCACTCTTTGAATCAGGATCTCTGTGCTGCCAACAGGTAGAAGCTTGTCTGGGCAAAGATCACCAGATATTGCAGTGCCTATATCCATCTAAAACAACCTATGGTGTGCCGGTGCTAATAAGGGAATCACAGCCCCTTAACACCTGATGATGTTCAGACTTTTACCTGCYTCAGATCCCCAACTTTTCTGGCAGACTGCGCTCATCATGGAGTGGATGACGGAGGATTTTTAACCCAGCAGCACACAGTGTCCAAATCTCCAGAGGGTCATTAATGGATAACTTAGCAAATCATCAGCTCTGTCACAGCTAACAAATACATAAAACCCAGACAGYGGAGACCTTAATTTTTAGAAGAGCAACAAAAAATCTTCACCTTGTGCCCTAGCTCACGCATCTTCTACCCTGACATTACAGGACTACACCACAAAGAAATAAAATTGCCAGAATTATCAACCAGTAAGAGATTAAACCAATATAAAGCTCCACTGGAAATCTATGCCTTTAACAAACTGCAAGTACTTCAAATATAGATTATTTGATAGGYTTCACAAGAGAAAAAGATTAACTAGGTGCAGATAGATAAAATTACATGATAAAAACTTGTAGAAGGGTCTGGTCCTCTACTAATCGATTAGCATGTTAAACAGTTTAAATAGTAAATTTTAAGTACAATAATATGGATGGACAAAAAGCCAGTTAGTTACAACACTAACTGGAGGGGAAATAAAGATAYTATTTTATATGGTATATAAGCATCTACTGTTCCTGAGAGTAAACCGACAATTTAAAAGAAAACYTGTGAGTTCTTTTACATGAAATCATATTTCACTTAACTTAATAAAGACTTAATTACTTAATTAACTTAATAAAGTCAMACAGCTTAGGAAAAGCATTTTAAATGTAATTTTATACCACCTGATTTTATATTTACAACAACCTGTATTTAAACTGGCGTGAAAGGATCTGGTACTTGGACCATGGTTCAGAACTTCTCAGATGTCTCTCTTGGCACTTTAGACAGTCTTGCAATGACCACTTCAGATATTTCAGGAGTTATAGGCAGGTGTGTYTGAGGGTATCGTAAGTTCAATTTCAGTTAAATTCAGCCATAAATATAAAGACTATAAACAGCAGTATGATAGAGGAGAGTCTTTGGTGACTAATGCTGTGTGAACCAGTGAATAAGCAGGTAAAAACACTGGGTTACCAAGTGAGGCTTTCCAGGCAAGGCAGGTCAGGCCCAAGGGACAAAGGAAGGGAGGAGGAAATAACGATTCAGGCCCGCAGGCTGCCAGCTGTTGAAAAATACACGTGCAGAGCTTTCTATAGGCAGGCAAATTGCATTCTGACTACACTTGCTGATTTTCTGGGAATAGAATTTTCCAGTCTGTTAGGGCAAAATACTACAACTCTGCTATAAGCTGCAAGCTGCACTTCCTGCAGCCTTGCAGTCAAAATGTATTCTTGCGTTTTGTAATAATAGCTCAGATGGGGAATGGCTGAAAGACACAAATTGTGGAAACAACTAAAGGAAAAATGAAAAATCTGTCCATGTCACTAGTTTAAAAGCATCCAAAGGACACACTCCATAAATGTGATACCACGTGCACAATAGCTACACAAATGTTTTGAGATAAAACAGCAGTTTTTATATTCATCATAATAAGAATGAGAACCCCATAACTAGGAAAGGGCAAGGGAGACAAATCATGTTTCAGATACACAATGTCTCACCTTAAGATACCAGATGCAACAATATGCTACTTGATTTTAGAACAAGCTAGCATCTAGTGAATATGAATTCAGCTGACATAAATTCATAAAGAAGAAACCTATTTAATTGTGATAAATACAACTCTAATAACATACTAAAGAATCTTTTCTTCCATCTTCCAACAGTTGGTATATTCTGATGGACAACAGAATATATATCCATCATATATCAGAGACCAGGTGGTTTTTTTGAACTATCATGATGTAAAAGTCACATTTAGAGGAGGTATGTGTAGTTTTCAGCCTTTTTAATTAAATTTTTTTTTTTTTTTTTTTTGCTTCACAGAGCCTTTAAGAATTTTCCTGTGAAGATGAAGATTCCTATACAGCAAATTTAATCTTGCCAGGCTCAATTTTCTTGGTTACCTTTGCCAGGTCTCTTTAAAGTCATCTGTGGCCAGTAATTGAAAACTGCAGACTGCCAAGCAGAATCAGCACTCCTGAGGGGTCCATTGTAGAAGCAGCTGAACTACGTGAGAAAGCCTTGGCTGGTTTTATTACAACTTGACTTTCAGAAAAGAAAATTGTAAAACCAGAGCTGAAACAGACCTTACCTAGTGCAAGGGAATGTTAAGGAGGAACCCTGCCTAACATTGTCTTATTACAGCATGCTGATGAATGACACACAGAAGGTGGTGAACCAGCTTTAGAGTACAATGCTCTGAACTTTCATAGTCTGAACTACATGCCTGAACTTTCACGAACATTCTTATGTAAAGTTGCTCCATGGTAAACTTAATTTCCTCAGACAACAGATTTAAGTTTCACTAGGAAATGTAGGAAGGGGAAGAGAGTGAAAGAGAGGAAGAAAGCTGACGGTAACTAATATGCAAACTAAGCTGTGACACACAATGTCATTTCTCTTTTGCTCCCATATTCACCTCTGTACAATAACATGAACAAATATTAGAGCAACCAACTTACGCATTTGCAATATAATAACCCACTGTATACCTGCTCATATTGACAATTGAAGGTTCTAACAAGACAGGAGACACAAACTGCAAACTAGARGAATAATGGATTTCTTCAAATAGAYGCACAATTCATGCATGTATACATATACTTTATTCCACACCTTCTCATGAATGCCAGCTGTCCTTATTCAGAAAGTGCATCATGGCATTTTTCGGRGAATATGTACAATTATTCTCTGAACTTTCCAAAAAGGCTGTAGACATGTCCTGTCTACTCAAGATACTTACTAGGAAAAAACAGTACAGGCATGTGTCTGTGTGCAAGGTGGAGTTCAGGCACTTGAATGGAAACATAAACTAGTCTTGCTAGCTGACAACCAACTATGGGAAATGCACAGGAGGAAGGAAAACAGTTAATTTTGTCCCTATCAAATATTGTCACTTTTGACAGTTTCTCGAATAACACTATTTTCTTTGCCAGCTGACAGTTGCCTTGACCTCATTGTACTCTYATTGCCAATACCCAAAAGCTATGCCTCAAAACCATTTAGCTTCAGAATGTCTTTAGCAAAATAATCTTTTGAGTACTTAAAAGAACCTAATCTACCCCCAGTATTTACAAAACTTCGACACAAAAATTGGAGAGACGCGTGCTACTAGATTTTGTACATGATAAGGTGATGTTTCTGAATTATTAAATATACTACAGGCCCATAATGCTCTCTCTTCAGGATAATAAATCGACTTGTCTTAGAACCCTAACAAATGATTAAAGAACGACTGTACTACCTTACGAAATAACAGCAGAAAACACCACTGTGAAAACAGTAGACTCACTTCTCTTTGACCAGGAGATTGTGTTAAACAGTTTCCAAAACTATGGTTTTGTGAAGGCTGAACACACTAGTATGGTACAATTTATAAATAGTGAAAACATCAATTAGATACTTACGGTTAAGTATATTAGGATACCACTTAAATACTAATATGACAGAGCTATTCAACATCTGTGTCCAACACTACACACTAAGCTGGATCTACAAATGCAAAGCCTCATGGAGAAATTATCTTTCCTAAGCCTTTTAACAGGAAATATCATGAGCTTGAACTGCAGGTTATTCCCACATTGATGTGTGTGACTGAGACACTTCACATTCTCCTTCCTATACTGAGTTTAGTATTTCCTTGAGGTCAGAATAYAGTCCTGCGCCTTGGACTCTGAAAGCATTCTAACCTCTCTTTTGTGTAAAAAGTGCAAAACATGGAACTTCTAATTGATACATCTGCATGCTGGAGAATGTGTTCCACACAAATCTTTTAGCAGCTTTCTCAAGTATAGTTGGAGTTCTCATCAATTGTCTGGTTTGGAATATGTAAAGATTTCTTCCTCTCCCAAATGCAAAATACTCCATGATGAGGAGCTCATCCTACTCCCAGGCTTTTCCCAAGATTTTGGGAAACTTCGGAACTTCAGCGATGTTCCTTTAAATTCTGATAGACAGCTTTGCAGTTGGAAATGGTGTCTGTTCTATTGGCGCAAGAYTGAGAGTGGAGTTTCTGGAAATAGTGATGGTGCAAATACATGAATGGAGTTTGCTACCAAGCCTTACTTGAAAATTCCAGGTTGCCTTTAGAGCTTTAAACGAGAGAAAAAATGCTTGAAGAATTTCAGTGCCTGACGCTGAATCTCTCTATTAGATCACAGAGCTATTTTTATGGCTTTAACTCTCAAATTTACTAACTGGCATTTTACGTTGCAATAATAACTTCAGCTTGTGGCCMCACACACTCAAGTCCTGGACTTTCCCTGGGTAAAGATTTTTCTACTTAACATTAATGCTTTCAAAACAGGTGATAACAAATTAGACCTTACAGTGACTAAATGATGTGCTATGCCTAAAGGAATAAGATTCAGCAAATACAAATACTAAGTATACTTAAGAGGCCAAACCAAGCATCAATATGACCACCCCATCATTCAAATACAGACCTACCAATAGCGAACCTCAAGGCTACTTCGACAAAAAATATATCAGATATTTCAGAGAAAACTGTATAGAAGTTTTCAGCATTACAGAAAAACCAGAGACCAGGCAAAGACTGACTCTGCATCAATAACATAGAATTGAAGGCTCCTGGCCTTGGCAAAGTCTGTGTTCTGGTTTGCCGATTGCAACGTATGAATAAAAAGAGACCTCCATGGGCTGAAATCAAAAGTATTTTTCATTACAGAGTCTTCAGTTATTGAACACAAATAATATACACAACATTAAATCTGTGTGGTTGTAAAATCTGATTGCAGTCTCTTACAGAAAACTCARCATCATCCTATGGGAAAAATAATAAAATACAATGATGCTGAACATTTATAAATGACCTTTCCATTCATAAAAATCTAGGGGTCTCAAAGGAATCTTGCAATAAACTTGCACATGAGTTTATCTATTATCCATCACAGGGGAAAAAGTCTCCAAAGTAAAACTCTTCAAGCTGGGAGAATTTAACTAATCTATTCCAAGTCCAGTGGAGCAGAAGCCTGCATGAACTAGCTGCAATACTTTGCTCCACCAGAACAGCACGGGTCATGGGTCACGTATATTGCTTATCAACACAGGAATGTTGGTTCACATATTCATTTAAATCAGAAGTCAAAATCTTCAGGCCAGTGATGTTTTTCACCTCCAGAATTGCACCTTAAATTTTATGTCAATCTAACACACAAAGGAAGCAACAAAATATAAGGCCAGCTAGTATGTGATAATAAGGTTATTAAATTTACAATGCCAAAAATCCCCAAAAAACTAGAAAAATGAAATGAGCATATTAAATCTCTTTATAAGTAAAAAAATCAACATTTTATTTTTTAAAATAAGGAAAATCACTCCAGCCAACTTTTCAAGTAATTGGTGATTTTATCATCCTGTATATTTAAGAATATAACATGCTGTTTTTCTCATCTTTGCTATTTCATCTTCAAGCCCAGGAGACACATTTTCACCAATTAAAAAAAAGAGAATTTCATTACAATTTTTGGTGCCTACACTATGACACCTATGCAGCAATTTATCTGCAATCTATTTTAGAGGTAAGCATGCACTTAGGGAGCACATGTAGATATCTAAAAATGTCCTCATATGGGATCTAATAGTAACAGAAAATATTCCAAAAAAAGTATGTGAAAYACCAAGGAGAAATTTTGCTTTTGAATATGAATTACTGTATATTCTGCAAGCAATTTTCATGTCTAATTATCTGTGAGATCACAAAGATTCTTGCATGATGATAGGTGGATAGTACGAAAAATGAATCTGCAGCACAAATAGTGGAACAGACTCTTGATGCACAAGTTGACATCTTGGTCATATTTCATTTTGACTTTGATGGCAGTATGATGTGAACAGCAGCCAAATTAATTAAAATATCCCTTCAGTACAAGCAAGGATTTTGGCAAAAGAAAAAAATGTCTAATTAATATATATATWTTTTTAATTCTATGTTCAAGAGCATTTGTGATTCTTGTAACAAATCTTTGAATATCATCACTTGTCAMCAAATTCAGAGGAATCAGGACATCAGTTTTTCACAACTAAGACAACTATTTGCACAGAGATTACATTTTCAAATGTATGGCCCGATATAGAGCACTACATACACACTGTTTTCCAGCAAAAATCATTGCTAAGTAAGCTTTCATTATACTGGCACAAGAAATTAATAAATTACCAAATKAAAACAAACTGTAAAAAGTGCTGCATACAACAGAAACGTTTTACTGRCATTAAGAAAAAATGGTGAATATTGAAAAGCTTCAACTCTCAATTCCAATCATTCATTTCAACAGATATTTAAAATCCAAATGCATTAAGATGGTCAGTTTAAAGAATCACTTACMTGGAGAAACTGCAGAGAAAGCAATAGTCCTGTTAGCTAGCTTGATTATTTGCAGACCTTAGTACATGAACAGTAGCTGTAGATTCTATTAACCATATCCAGATGAAGTTTTGGCAGACAGACAAGCAGAATTCATGAACCTTGATATTTATATAAATTCAACCTGGCAAAAAGCACTAATCCATGAACCCAAACTGCCCTAGCGTRTGTTTTTCCTACCTATGACCACAACCCATATTGATGGTTGAATAAACTTTAGAAACAATTTTATCCTACCATCTCTGGTCAGCTAGTGTCATTAAGCTCATCCATTTAACAAGGCAAACTTATGCTTGAAAAGTGCACCAGGGGTGTGTTTCACTTGTAAACACACAGACTGAATAATAACAAAGGGAATGAGATTATCCTTCTTACACACAAATGGCACTGTGTGAGGATTTGATTACGAAAGTGTTTAAAAGACGTTCCTCTGACTTCTGAGAAATGTGCTCTGGCTGACTACCACACTGGACACCTTTGGGCAGATCTCTGTCAGYCTTCTTTATTAAAACTGTTCTTTCCTGTGTAAAAAACTTTTAGTCACACGTGGCACTTGTAGCAGACTCCTCCATTTCCATATCATATCTGGGTGACTGACAGAAGTACTGACACACCAGAAATCTCTAAAGTTCCCTGTGAAATGAAATACCTGGATTCAAATTATTTAGGAAAAAGAGGGGTTTAATAYATACATGCATTAGATATATGTATGTCTGTGTCAATAACCAGTGGTTATTTCTGAGCAATAATAAATGACAAAAACAGAGAGGGCGCATCCTTCTAATTTTGCAAGGAAGTGCAGACATGCTTGGAGCACCCAGATCCAAAGGAAAACGTCTTTTATTATGAATGTAAATTCATAGGTGTCACCTTGCAGCCCTGGACACAAGTTCCTTCCTGGATATTACTTCTGCAGCACCTTCTTGGCTACAGGAGGGATGCTGATGGCTCAGCCTTCTGTGGCTATCAGTGTAAGGCATCTGTACAGGCAGTACATTGATACACTGTTAGGAAGTGTGGGCACCGAACCTGAGGCTTTTGATTCCACCCAATGACAGATTATCCACAAGTCAGATGGAGGATTGAAACTGGATCTCACTTTAGTCCAAACTCATATGTAACACATATTTAATCACTAGATATAATTTGAAAAAGCAGAACTACATTTTCACCTCGGAAGATACTTCTCACCTGCTGAAATTATCATGTGCTTTTGAAATCCAGGGTCTCTCAACTTGCAAACAGATTTAACAAAAAAACCCATAACATACAAAATACAATGCCAATTATAAAACCTTATAGAAATCCAGGGTCTCTCTCAACTTACAGACAGATTTAACAAAAAACCCCATAACATACAAAATACAATGCCAATTATGAAACCTTATAGAAAACAGCTTTAAAGCTACAATCAATAGAACTCAGTTTAGCTGGTTTGTACTAAAATCATAATRCTAGTTGGAAAACCTGCAAATCCACCCACCTTCAACAGCTGAGCTACTTTTCACATCCACATGTAATATTCTTTAAAAGCACAGAAGGTGTTTATGCAGTTTGTACATGTGACAATCATTAGAGGCAAAATTCTCTTGCTCCTTTCACCAGTGCAGAAAATTCAAGAAAAGCCATAAAAGCCTGCACTTGCTCACCAGCTGCAAGAGGAGAGCTGTGTGGCAAAGATCTGCACAGCACCTTGCACCTTCCTGGGGGATTGTGAGCAGAGCCTTGCAGGGGGACAGAGAGGAACCTTTCTGAGGGAAACTAAAGGCACTAAAACATGAATCATTTCTCCACTTAAAAAATATAACAGCACAAGTATTAGTTTACACAAGATGTGTGGCAAATCTGCAGACTATGATCTGGTCTCTGGGGAAAAACCCTCTCTCTTACCTGGTTCTTGYTCCTTAATGACCATGAGTGGCCATGAATTTCAGTCTAAAATTTTCCTAACCAAGCTTTTAAAGGGTTAATTTTTAATATGGATCTTTTCTACACAGGGTTCAATTCCACATTCTCCCTTCTAGGATGCTGAGTATATGCCAAGCATTTATCCATTTCTTTCAGAAGTGTCATATCAGAAATAAATCGATGTGTTAAGAATTGCCTGATAATGTTGTTGTGGGATTAATCTTACAGAATAGATCATCGGCACGACTACCTTTGGCATTCTGTGTGCACAATGTTCCATTTTAAGCAYGAAAAGCCTTCTAATGCCAAAGCAGAAGAGCCATATATTGAATGATCTGCCACCATTCGATATTTAATCCTGCAATTGAAGCCACTAAAGGGATACAGAAAAGTAACAAGATGAATGAATTGCGACCTTAAACTTGCAAAAAGACAACCCAAACAATTTATCTTTCTGGCCCGTAGTGCATCCTGTGGCCAATACTCCTATCACTTCTCTACAGTTTGGGATCTGTAGATTGATCAATTACACATTAGCAAAGTACCTGAGAAGACATCTTAGCAATTCAGACAATCCGCTGCATATGCTTTAAGAATATTCTGTGTCAATTTGGCTTATCTGTAKCTGAAAGTAAAGGCTTCTTAATAAAAAATCAATTCCATTTTCAAAAACACATTTCTAAACAACAGTGGCAAGGTGACTAGGAATAAAGCTTTTGCTAATCAACAACAGGCAAATAAAATACTCTGAAAATCTGGTCAGTGCAAAAAMCCCATCAGATTGATGCACTTTTAAGACTTGCTAAGAGATTATTTTACTATTTATTTTTCAAAATAAATGCATTTGTTTCCTCACAAAAGAAAAAAAGAATCAATATAATAAGCACATAGTGATTCCAAGACTGATGGAGCTGAAGGCCATGAAGATCTCAGAGACCACCCAAATCTTGCTCATGTGTCTGTCATAAGCAAAGAATTTTTTGAAGGTATGTGCTAAGGTTGATGTGATAGTGTTGGCTAAACTCATAAACCAGCAAACAGCCCATGACAGCGTGGTGGGAGACACACAGAAAACAATTAACAATGAATACCACCGACTTACCTGCTAAGAGTAAATGTTCCAAATCACAAGGGAAAACACAGCCATGCTTGATTTCAAGTACATTTTCTGTCAATTTATTTCATGGTATCTAATTGGACTTTGTAAATTAGAATCCGTACTTAGGGACAATGCTTTTCTTGACTGAGACTATTGCTCTTTATTTATAAAGTGTCAGTAGTATTTATTAGAACAYGTAAGACACAAATTTCAACCAGTCTCATCAAGGAAACATTCTAAGATCTCTTAACATTAAACTAGTCACAAAAAGCCTGGTGTTTGGACTTTACTGCAGGTATTCCATCCACTCTGTGTTTGTAGATTATAGAAATAATAAAAGAAATAATTTCTAAAAGCTCACAAAAAATAATCTTAATCAGTGCTTCTAAATTTGTGATTTTACAACTCTATTTTTTCTCTCATAGTAATTACTGTGCATTGAAATTATTAAATTTTTTATCTRACTAAAACTGATATTGTAGTAGAGCAGGTAAGCCAAGTGGTCYAGAGGTGGCTGCACTTGACTGATTAAGATGAAAACTTTATTTCTTTTTCAAGAGTGTATTTAATTTCTGCCTGGTTACAGATCAATGGATCAGAAATGAACAGAATTAAGCATGCCTAAATCAAAACAGAATGTTATTAAAAATGACAAARTAAGAACTTCTTTGGTTTACAGTACTGCTACTGCAACATAAATAAGAAGAGACCAAATTATGTTATTCAATGTATATTGATCACTCCCATCAGAGATGAGAGTATATGTACACATTTACCAGTCATAAGGTATTATCCAGGCATATTAGTTAGTTAATGCTAATTTTAATGAGTGCCTACGTGCCTTGTTATTCATACTAATAATCTGTAGGTGATAAGATAAACTGGAGAAAAAAATTACTTTCTTAAAGAAATGTATAATCTATTTTTATATTTTCTTCAAAATATCATCTCTATAAGGAGCTCAGTTAAGCAACATCAGGATAGGAATATGACCTACAGTCTACTAAATTAATGAAAGTCTTCTTCATACTGAAWATGGTGAGATTGATTTACAAAGCTTACAAAATACACATCAAATGTACTTTCTGTTTARTTAGATAGTACTTTCAAAGTAGCAAAGCTACTGAAACAAATAGTAACTTCAGTCAAAGTAAAGCACTGTTCTTTTTTATGGTACGGATTTTTTCCTCCTGGAATGTGTCTACATTCGGGAACAATCATTCACTATTTCCTTTTTTTTTTTGTCTGTCCAACAGTTACCTGGGCAAGGCTAATCTGTGATCAGYSAGCAGTTTTTCTTATAGTTYRCTCTCTACTMTACACACATAATTTTCCATTTTAATATCTGTGARAATTATTCASTGAACTCRAATTAAAARATTAGTACCTGTCGCTTKCTTTATGAGGCTCAAGCCAAAAACYTGCTCAAGTTAAAAATTACTTCAAGTTCACAAAGGATTGAGCTCTTTAACTGTGTTACCAAGTTTCTATGTGGCTCTGGGGATATGTAGTATGAGACATATGCTTGTAGGGGGAATTTCCTCTGTAGTGATGTTTGTTCTTATAGTGTTAGATATCTATTATAAAAACACTAGCTTGTAAACTTCATTCACAAAGAAAATAGGGTTGGTGAGTTTTGAACACAAAGAACAAACAGATTAATGAGTAATGATCTCTTTTACAGTTTTGTATTTTTGTTTGAGTGTTTGTAAAGCCAACTGTAATTTTGGAAACTGTGGAAACCCAAAGAGATATAATATGAGTTTAAAAAAAAAAGGTATTATTTTGTTTTGAAGATGCATATTTAAACCCTTTTTTATATTGTTCTTCATTAATTTCAATGCTGGATTTGTTGCCTTTACAATAAATAAAATCTCTTATAGCTGCCAATACTATAAATTCCTCCTGCATCTCAATCTGATCTGTTCTTTCTGGTGAATTCTGTCTCAGCTGCAYCAGTGCAACCCTACAGAGAACACCTTCGGGAAAGCAATGAGGAGAGAAGTTTAAATATTTACTAAAACGACACAATTTTGTTAATTTATAAGCAGGGCCAGGACAGACCAATACACAATTCAGTAACCCAAAGCTATGTTAACTTTGCAAGACCAAAGGATTTATAAATCAGCACTTTCATTACTAAGCTGAGCTGTAAGCACACATAAAGCTCCCAGCAGTTGAGTCAGAAACAGTCATTTCCACAGAGCCTCCAGCAGAAAACCTAAGCCTATTCAGGAGAATCTTGAATGCCTCTCAATGGCAGGACTTGTTCACTTGCTTTATCTACAGAAAAGGATGTATCATTCTTTACATGAGGAACCAGTTCTGTTCCATTCTGTTGAATGTTGATACTTATCAGGTTTGTCTACTATTTTTCAGATATGAAAAGCTTTCAGAATGCTCTCAGCCTCCATGGAGACCAAATGCTGCTGAACAGATGAAAAATAATTCATGTTATCGTATCCTGATTCTCATACCAGCATAAAGTCTGCATATGCTCTATAATCATTATCTCAGATTTTTGGGCTTTTTTTGTTTTTTTTAATGAAGCATTGGTGACTTCACAGAAATAAAGGCAGTATCGTAACAGATGAAAATCTGCACAGCATTGTCCCCAAACTTATGGGTGCAGAGAGAGAGAGAAAGAGAGAGAGGGAATGACTGCATCAGCTGAAGCTGGAAAACTCAGTCATATCAGGATTAACTTCTAGCATTTTATTTGACCACACTATTTACCACATATTTTCAGGAATACRGATATTCCTTGATTTTCACAAACCTAAAAAGCCCATTTCTTTTGCTTCTTTGTAGGAGAATTGTCACATTGCTTCCCAATACCTACTGGTGCTTCCATGAAGTTTAAGTGGAGTCCTGATAAAAGAAAAGAGAGGAGGCACTGAACATTAGAAAAGTCTCTAGCTGGCAATTCTTTTTTTTTAAACATACGGATAAAGAATGACATGAAACTCTATTTTAAGGCAGGYTCACATATCTCTAGTTTAGGGAGTCTTTATGTGACATACCTGAAAAAAAAAATTGGGTTTTTAAAAATACAGCACTATCCTGGTTTTGYATCTGACCAATAAACATTGCAAAATCCAAATTCACTACTGCACTACTCCAGCTTATGAGAATAGCACTATTGAAAATAGTTATATCAAATATTCTGTAATTCTTCAATATATGGAACTGAAGATACAGACTGATATTTAAGTGGATATGAATCTGTATGGATGTATATGACTGCATTATGCTTTGATTTTCCAGAAGCAGACAGGAGGGATTAAAGAAGCAAATATCAAATGCAATATTTCTAGGCATTTTTTACTGTATTTATTTAGGGAACCAGAAGACAGAATTTTATTTCTTTTAGCCAAGAAATGCTGAAGAAGTACTATGGTTTCTTCATCATCTTTTTTGGATTTGTGGGGCAGTTGACCTTTGGAGATTGAAAAACTTGGCAAAAAACCTATACTAACACATTACAAAGGCACAGGTAAAGGACAAGAATATGTTTCACGAATTTAAAGGGAAAGAACTGACAAATGTACACACTACATGCTGAGATTGACTTTTAAAAAATACTCATATTGGTAGTAGATTGAAAAAATATCAGTAGCTTAAAATATGTATAAATAGGAAAATATGGTGTCATTATACTATTAATTACCATTATTTTGAGGAGGGCATGATGTTAACAAGCTSAAAACATGTCTCAGCCCAGATCTAAAATGCAGAATTTTTTACCTGGTTATGAAAGAAAAACCAACAATAAATCTCAGAGGATTCCTYGGARGAAAAAAAAAAGACAAAAATAAAGACAAAAAAGAAGTTTAAAAGCTTTGGCTTTCTTTAAAAACGTGCTTCTGTTAACTTCCATTATTTACACATTTCAGTGACTCAACAGCATCACACAGATAAAGCCCCAAGGAAATGTAGCAGTTAATAAATTATTGAGCCATTCTCCTTTCAAACATCAGCACTGGGCAGTACAAAGGCCTGGCATGCCATGTCAGATGCAAAAGGATCTGCAAATCTGAAAGAGTTATCGGAGCTGGGGAACAGCTGGCTCTGCAGATCCCAARGCCCACCTGGGATCCACTTACTACAGCCTGTCATTCTCACCCAGTTTAATGCTTATACAGGCAATGAAACATTAGATGAAGCTAAAGGATATATCCCCAAAGAGTCTGACTTATGCTTTGGGAAACGACCTTTAAACAGTCACCTTCCGATAGAAAATTAACTACAGCTCCCTGCATCTGCAGAAATACCTCKATGTTTGTGATTTGTTCCTGATGACACACATGCACTATGTTGGCACTCTTTCTGCTGAATTACCATATGCATATATGTATTTGTTTGTGTTTTCTTTGCACTTCCTATTTTCACACTTCAGCACATCAGGCATTAGTTGCTAAAGTGACTGATTTAAAATTATAGCAGTCAGTGATTTTTCAGTGACAAGTGAAAACCTAGAAACTTATTTGGCTTGTTGGCTGGTTTCAAAAATCAAACTTGCATTGCCTATRGAAGCATTTTCTTAACTCTTTTATTAGTAGAACAAACAAATAAGTTCTCCTATCTTGTTAAAAGAACAACAGCCTGGGTTTGATAGCYACTATGAGGAACATGATAAGGGGAACAAGCTAGAAACATACTTTAAAGCAGAACAAGTGAAAATCTAATCTTAACATTGTATTTGCGACAGACCTGACTGTTGCATGCCTAATGTTATGTGATGGAAACAGAATATTGTTTATAATACTGGCATTTCAGAKAGAATTCTCTCTCAGAGCAAAACACCTGAAAAGTCATTGGTCATAACACAGTTACAAAGAAACCCCACAAAATAATGCAAGTTTAGCACTCCCCTCAACCTGTTCTTTATTACCTTGGACATTATGCACAGGCGCCCAAATTTCAATTGCTTAGCAATTACTACCAGAGCAAACAGAAGTATGTCACATGCTGAAAATGCCAGCAGCAGCACTAACACATGTACTTGTGCAGTTGAAGATCCATGTCCAGCCCCAAATCATCCTCTTATAAGGAAATGGCTGCAGTAACATTTCCAACAATGTTTAGGATCCTACAGAGCTGGTAGAAGACAAACCGATTAGAAATATTGCTCCAATAACTTTGTACACAGATGTTAAAGTTCTAGTATTGGTCTTCCATTTTTTACTGAACACTACAACTGTTCAATTCTATCACTCATAAAATTGCATTTAAATCTCTTTGAAAGAGGGCTGTCAAAATCAGAATGACTTATGGAAGACAGCAGACCACACCTTCAAACAACTACAAGTTTTAAGACTTCAAACGAATGGCTTTCTTTCAAATAATCTCTGCCTGAATTACTGTCCATGGGACCACAACACGAAATTTTGCCAGGAATAAAAAAAG